>NW_025727549.1:900000-1094385 GCF_021461385.2 Schistocerca piceifrons | reverse complement strand
AGGTAAAATCGAGTTTTTACATTTCAAACATGAAAAAGGTCATTTTATAATCAACATGAAAAACCATAATTCCAAAGGTATAAAACACAAAAAATGCTTACCGAAGAAATAAAATGTATCATGCACCGCACCTTCCACCCTGCCCTGTGGTGCAACTGATGTCCCTCTCTCCAAAAATGTACTCAATGGGACCGTAATGTTGCAACCACACAACAGCTGACCTGCTGTGAGGTAAAATCGAGTTTTTACATTTCAAACATGAAAAAGGTCATTTTATAATCAACATGAAAAACCAAAATTCCAAAAGTATAAAACACAAAAAAATGCTTACCGAAGAAAGAAAAATGTATCGTGCACGGCACCCTCCACCCTGCCCTGTGGTGCAACTGATGTCCCTCTCTCCAAAAATGTACTCAATGGGACCGTAATGTTGCAACCACACAACAGCTGACCTGCTGTGAGGTAAAATCGAGTTTTTACATTTCAAACATGAAAAAGGTCATTTTATAATCAACATGAAAAACCAAAATTCCAAAGGTATAAAACACAAAAAAATGCTTACCGAAGAAATAAAATGTATCATGCACCGCACCTTCCACCCTGCCCTGTGGTGCAACTGATGTCCCTCTCTCCAAAAAATGTACTCAATGGGACCGTAATGTTGCAACCACACAACAGCTGACCTGCTGTGAGGTAAAATCGAGTTTTTACATTTCAAACATGAAAAAGGTCATTTTATAATCAACATGAAAAACCATAATTCCAAAGGTATAAAACACAAAAAAATGCTTACCGAAGAAATAAAATGTATCATGCACCGCACCTTCCACCCTGCCCTGTGGTGCAACTGATGTCCCTCTCTCCAAAAATGTACTCAATGGGACCGTAATGTTGCAACCACACAACAGCTGACCTGCTGTGAGGTAAAATCGAGTTTTTACATTTCAAACATGAAAAAGGTCATTTTATAATCAACATGAAAAACCAAAATTCCAAAAGTATAAAACACAAAAAAATGCTTACCGAAGAAATAAAATGTATCATGCACCGCACCTTCCACCCTGCCCTGTGGTGCAACTGATGTCCCTCTCTCCAAAAATGTACTCAATGGGACCGTAATGTTGCAACCACACAACAGCTGACCTGCTGTGAGGTAAAATCGAGTTTTTACATTTCAAACATGAAAAAGGTCATTTTATAATCAACATGAAAAACCATAATTCCAAAGGTATAAAACACAAAAAAATGCTTACCGAAGAAATAAAATGTATCATGCACCGCACCTTCCACCCTGCCCTGTGGTGCAACTGATGTCCCTCTCTCCAAAAATGTACTCAATGGGACCGTAATGTTGCAACCACACAACAGCTGACCTGCTGTGAGGTAAAATCGAGTTTTTACATTTCAAACATGAAAAAAGGTCATTTTATAATCAACATGAAAAACCATAATTCCAAAGGTATAAAACACAAAAAAATGCTTACCGAAGAAATAAAATGTATCATGCACCGCACCTTCCACCCTGCCCTGTGGTGCAACTGATGTCCCTCTCTCCAAAAATGTACTCAATGGGACCGTAATGTTGCAACCACACAACAGCTGACCTGCTGTGAGGTAAAATCGAGTTTTTACATTTCAAACATGAAAAAGGTCATTTTATAATCAACATGAAAAACCAAAATTCCAAAGTATAAAACACAAAAAAATGCTTACCGAAGAAATAAAATGTATCATGCACCGCACCTTCCACCCTGCCCTGTGGTGCAACTGATGTCCCTCTCTCCAAAAATGTACTCAATGGGACCGTAATGTTGCAACCACACAACAGCTGACCTGCTGTGAGGTAAAATCGAGTTTTTACATTTCAAACATGAAAAAGGTCATTTTATAATCAACATGAAAAACCATAATTCCAAAGGTATAAAACACAAAAAAATGCTTACCGAAGAAAGAAAATGTATCATGCACCGCACCTTCCACCCTGCCCTGTGGTGCAACTGATGTCCCTCTCTCCAAAAATGTACTCAATGGGACCGTAATGTTGCAACCACACAACAGCTGACCTGCTGTGAGGTAAAATCGAGTTTTTACATTTCAAACATGAAAAAGGTCATTTTATAATCAACATGAAAAACCATAATTCCAAAGGTATAAAACACAAAAAAATGCTTACCGAAGAAAGAAAATGTATCATGCACCGCACCTTCCACCCTGCCCTGTGGTGCAACTGATGTCCCTCTCTCCAAAAATGTACTCAATGGGACCGTAATGTTGCAACCACACAACAGCTGACCTTGCTGTGAGGTAAAATCGAGTTTTTACATTTCAAACATGAAAAAGGTCATTTTATAATCAACATGAAAAACCAAAATTCCAAAAGTATAAAACACAAAAAAATGCTTACCGAAGAAATAAAATGTATCATGCACCGCACCTTCCACCCTGCCCTGTGGTGCAACTGATGTCCCTCTCTCCAAAAATGTACTCAATGGGACCGTAATGTTGCAACCACACAACAGCTGACCTGCTGTGAGGTAAAATCGAGTTTTTACATTTCAAACATGAAAAAGGTCATTTTATAATCAACATGAAAAACCAAAATTCCAAAAGTATAAAACACAAAAAAATGCTTACCGAAGAAATAAAATGTATCATGCACCGCACCTTCCACCCTGCCCTGTGGTGCAACTGATGTCCCTCTCTCCAAAAATTGTACTCAATGGGACCGTAATGTTGCAACCACACAACAGCTGACCTGCTGTGAGGTAAAATCGAGTTTTTACATTTCAAACATGAAAAAGGTCATTTTATAATCAACATGAAAAACCATAATTCCAAAGGTATAAAACACAAAAAAATGCTTACCGAAGAAATAAAATGTATCATGCACCGCACCTTCCACCCTGCCCTGTGGTGCAACTGATGTCCCTCTCTCCAAAATGTACTCAATGGGACCGTAATGTTGCAACCACACAACAGCTGACCTGCTGTGAGGTAAAATCGAGTTTTTACATTTCAAACATGAAAAAGGTCATTTTATAATCAACATGAAAAACCAAAATTCCAAAGGTATAAAACACAAAAAAATGCTTACCGAAGAAATAAAATGTATCATGCACCGCACCTTCCACCCTGCCCTGTGGTGCAACTGATGTCCCTCTCTCCAAAAATGTACTCAATGGGACCGTAATGTTGCAACCACACAACAGCTGACCTGCTGTGAGGTAAAATCGAGTTTTTACATTTCAAACATGAAAAAGGTCATTTTATAATCAACATGAAAAACCATAATTCCAAAGTATAAAACACAAAAAAATGCTTACCGAAGAAATAAAATGTATCATGCACCGCACCTTCCACCCTGCCCTGTGGTGCAACTGATGTCCCTCTCTCCAAAAATGTACTCAATGGGACCGTAATGTTGCAACCACACAACAGCTGACCTGCTGTGAGGTAAAATCGAGTTTTTACATTTCAAACATGAAAAAGGTCATTTTATAATCAACATGAAAAACCATAATTCCAAAGGTATAAAACACAAAAAAATGCTTACCGAAGAAATAAAATGTATCATGCACCGCACCTTCCACCCTGCCCTGTGGTGCAACTGATGTCCCTCTCTCCAAAAATGTACTCAATGGGACCGTAATGTTGCAACCACACAACAGCTGACCTGCTGTGAGGTAAAATCGAGTTTTTACATTTCAAACATGAAAAAGGTCATTTTATAATCAACATGAAAAACCATAATTCCAAAGGTATAAAACACAAAAAAATGCTTACCGAAGAAATAAAATGTATCATGCACCGCACCTTCCACCCTGCCCTGTGGTGCAACTGATGTCCCTCTCTCCAAAAATGTACTCAATGGGACCGTAATGTTGCAACCACACAACAGCTGACCTGCTGTGAGGTAAAATCGAGTTTTTACATTTCAAACATGAAAAAGGTCATTTTATAATCAACATGAAAAACCATAATTCCAAAGGTATAAAACACAAAAAAATGCTTACCGAAGAAATAAAATGTATCATGCACCGCACCTTCCACCCTGCCCTGTGGTGCAACTGATGTCCCTCTCTCCAAAAATGTACTCAATGGGACCGTAATGTTGCAACCACACAACAGCTGACCTGCTGTGAGGTAAAATCGAGTTTTTACATTTCAAACATGAAAAAGGTCATTTTATAATCAACATGAAAAACCATAATTCCAAAGGTATAAAACACAAAAAAATGCTTACCGAAGAAATAAAATGTATCATGCACCGCACCTTCCACCCTGCCCTGTGGTGCAACTGATGTCCCTCTCTCCAAAAATGTACTCAATGGGACCGTAATGTTGCAACCACACAACAGCTGACCTGCTGTGAGGTAAAATCGAGTTTTTACATTTCAAACATGAAAAAGGTCATTTTATAATCAACATGAAAAACCATAATTCCAAAGGTATAAAACACAAAAAAATGCTTACCGAAGAAATAAAATGTATCATGCACCGCACCTTCCACCCTGCCCTGTGGTGCAACTGATGTCCCTCTCTCCAAAAATGTACTCAATGGGACCGTAATGTTGCAACCACACAACAGCTGACCTGCTGTGAGGTAAAATCGAGTTTTTACATTTCAAACATGAAAAAGGTCATTTTATAATCAACATGAAAAACCATAATTCCAAAGGTATAAAACACAAAAAAATGCTTACCGAAGAAATAAAATGTATCATGCACCGCACCTTCCACCCTGCCCTGTGGTGCAACTGATGTCCCTCTCTCCAAAAATGTACTCAATGGGACCGTAATGTTGCAACCACACAACAGCTGACCTGCTGTGAGGTAAAATCGAGTTTTTACATTTCAAACATGAAAAAGGTCATTTTATAATCAACATGAAAAACCATAATTCCAAAGGTATAAAACACAAAAAAATGCTTACCGAAGAAATAAAATGTATCATGCACCGCACCTTCCACCCTGCCCTGTGGTGCAACTGATGTCCCTCTCTCCAAAAATGTACTCAATGGGACCGTAATGTTGCAACCACACAACAGCTGACCTGCTGTGAGGTAAAATCGAGTTTTTACATTTCAAACATGAAAAAGGTCATTTTATAATCAACATGAAAAACCATAATTCCAAAGGTATAAAACACAAAAAAATGCTTACCGAAGAAATAAAATCGTATCATGCACCGCACCTTCCACCCTGCCCTGTGGTGCAACTGATGTCCCTCTCTCCAAAAATGTACTCAATGGGACCGTAATGTTGCAACCACACAACAGCTGACCTGCTGTGAGGTAAAATCGAGTTTTTACATTTCAAACATGAAAAAGGTCATTTTATAATCAACATGAAAAACCATAATTCCAAAGGTATAAAACACAAAAAAATGCTTACCGAAGAAATAAAATGTATCATGCACCGCACCTTCCACCCTGCCCTGTGGTGCAACTGATGTCCCTCTCTCCAAAAATGTACTCAATGGGACCGTAATGTTGCAACCACACAACAGCTGACCTGCTGTGAGGTAAAATCGAGTTTTTACATTTCAAACATGAAAAAGGTCATTTTATAATCAACATGAAAAACCATAATTCCAAAGGTATAAAACACAAAAAATGCTTACCGAAGAAATAAAATGTATCATGCACCGCACCTTCCACCCTGCCCTGTGGTGCAACTGATGTCCCTCTCTCCAAAAATGTACTCAATGGGACCGTAATGTTGCAACCACACAACAGCTGACCTGCTGTGAGGTAAAATCGAGTTTTTACATTTCAAACATGAAAAAGGTCATTTTATAATCAACATGAAAAACCATAATTCCAAAGGTATAAAACACAAAAAAATGCTTACCGAAGAAATAAAATGTATCATGCACCGCACCTTCCACCCTGCCCTGTGGTGCAACTGATGTCCCTCTCTCCAAAAATGTACTCAATGGGACCGTAATGTTGCAACCACACAACAGCTGACCTGCTGTGAGGTAAAATCGAGTTTTTACATTTCAAACATGAAAAAGGTCATTTTATAATCAACATGAAAAACCAAAATTCCAAAAGTATAAAACACAAAAAAATGCTTACCGAAGAAATAAAATGTATCATGCACCGCACCTTCCACCCTGCCCTGTGGTGCAACTGATGTCCCTCTCTCCAAAAATGTACTCAATGGGACCGTAATGTTGCAACCACACAACAGCTGACCTGCTGTGAGGTAAAATCGAGTTTTTACATTTCAAACATGAAAAAGGTCATTTTATAATCAACATGAAAAACCAAAATTCCAAAAGTATAAAACACAAAAAAATGCTTACCGAAGAAATAAAATGTATCATGCACCGCACCTTCCACCCTGCCCTGTGGTGCAACTGATGTCCCTCTCTCCAAAAATGTACTCAATGGGACCGTAATGTTGCAACCACACAACAGCTGACCTGCTGTGAGGTAAAATCGAGTTTTTACATTTCAAACATGAAAAAGGTCATTTTATAATCAACATGAAAAACCAAAATTCCAAAGGTATAAAACACAAAAAAATGCTTACCGAAGAAATAAAATGTATCATGCACCGCACCTTCCACCCTGCCCTGTGGTGCAACTGATGTCCCTCTCTCCAAAAATGTACTCAATGGGACCGTAATGTTGCAACCACACAACAGCTGACCTGCTGTGAGGTAAAATCGAGTTTTTACATTTCAAACATGAAAAAGGTCATTTTATAATCAACATGAAAAACCAAAATTCCAAAAGTATAAAACACAAAAAAATGCTTACCGAAGAAATAAAATGTATCATGCACCGCACCTTCCACCCTGCCCTGTGGTGCAACTGATGTCCCTCTCTCCAAAAATGTACTCAATGGGACCGTAATGTTGCAACCACACAACAGCTGACCTGCTGTGAGGTAAAATCGAGTTTTTACATTTCAAACATGAAAAAGGTCATTTTATAATCAACATGAAAAACCAAAATTCCAAAAGTATAAAACACAAAAAAATGCTTACCGAAGAAATAAAATGTATCATGCACCGCACCTTCCACCCTGCCCTGTGGTGCAACTGATGTCCCTCTCTCCAAAAATGTACTCAATGGGACCGTAATGTTGCAACCACACAACAGCTGACCTGCTGTGAGGTAAAATCGAGTTTTTACATTTCAAACATGAAAAAGGTCATTTTATAATCAACATGAAAAACCAAAATTCCAAAAGTATAAAACACAAAAAAATGCTTACCGAAGAAATAAAATGTATCATGCACCGCACCTTCCACCCTGCCCTGTGGTGCAACTGATGTCCCTCTCTCCAAAAATGTACTCAATGGGACCGTAATGTTGCAACCACACAACAGCTGACCTGCTGTGAGGTAAAATCGAGTTTTTACATTTCAAACATGAAAAAGGTCATTTTATAATCAACATGAAAAACCAAAATTCCAAAAGTATAAAACACAAAAAAATGCTTACCGAAGAAATAAAATGTATCATGCACCGCACCTTCCACCCTGCCCTGTGGTGCAACTGATGTCCCTCTCTCCAAAAATGTACTCAATGGGACCGTAATGTTGCAACCACACAACAGCTGACCTGCTGTGAGGTAAAATCGAGTTTTACATTTCAAACATGAAAAAGGTCATTTTATAATCAACATGAAAAACCATAATTCCAAAGGTATAAAACACAAAAAAATGCTTACCGAAGAAATAAAATGTATCATGCACCGCACCTTCCACCCTGCCCTGTGGTGCAACTGATGTCCCTCTCTCCGAAAATGTACTCAATGGGACCGTAATGTTGCAACCACACAACAGCTGACCTGCTGTGAGGTAAAATCGAGTTTTTACATTTCAAACATGAAAAAGGTCATTTTATAATCAACATGAAAAACCATAATTCCAAAAGTATAAAACACAAAAAAATGCTTACCGAAGAAATAAAATGTATCATGCACCGCACCTTCCACCCTGCCCTGTGGTGCAACTGATGTCCCTCTCTCCAAAAATGTACTCAATGGGACCGTAATGTTGCAACCACACAACAGCTGACCTGCTGTGAGGTAAAATCGAGTTTTTACATTTCAAACATGAAAAAGGTCATTTTATAATCAACATGAAAAACCATAATTCCAAAGGTATAAAACACAAAAAAATGCTTACCGAAGAAATAAAATGTATCATGCACCGCACCTTCCACCCTGCCCTGTGGTGCAACTGATGTCCCTCTCTCCAAAAATGTACTCAATGGGACCGTAATGTTGCAACCACACAACAGCTGACCTGCTGTGAGGTAAAATCGAGTTTTTACATTTCAAACATGAAAAAGGTCATTTTATAATCAACATGAAAAACCATAATTCCAAAGGTATAAAACACAAAAAAATGCTTACCGAAGAAATAAAATGTATCATGCACCGCACCTTCCACCCTGCCCTGTGGTGCAACTGATGTCCCTCTCTCCAAAAATGTACTCAATGGGACCGTAATGTTGCAACCACACAACAGCTGACCTGCTGTGAGGTAAAATCGAGTTTTTACATTTCAAACATGAAAAAGGTCATTTTATAATCAACATGAAAAACCATAATTCCAAAGGTATAAAACACAAAAAAATGCTTACCGAAGAAATAAAATGTATCATGCACCGCACCTTCCACCCTGCCCTGTGGTGCAACTGATGTCCCTCTCTCCAAAAATGTACTCAATGGGACCGTAATGTTGCAACCACACAACAGCTGACCTGCTGTGAGGTAAAATCGAGTTTTTACATTTCAAACATGAAAAAGGTCATTTTATAATCAACATGAAAAACCATAATTCCAAAGGTATAAAACACAAAAAAATGCTTACCGAAGAAATAAAATGTATCATGCACCGCACCTTCCACCCTGCCCTGTGGTGCAACTGATGT
The DNA here is from genome assembly GCF_021461385.2 of Schistocerca piceifrons. NCBI lineage: Eukaryota > Metazoa > Arthropoda > Insecta > Orthoptera > Acrididae > Schistocerca > Schistocerca piceifrons. The sequence continues at coordinate 1,085,482 of NW_025727549.1, read as the reverse complement.
CCCTCTCTCCAAAAATGTACTCAATGGGACCGTAATGTTGCAACCACACAACAGCTGACCTGCTGTGAGGTAAAATCGAGTTTTTACATTTCAAACATGAAAAAGGTCATTTTATAATCAACATGAAAAACCATAATTCCAAAGGTATAAAACACAAAAAAATGCTTACCGAAGAAATAAAATGTATCATGCACCGCACCTTCCACCCTGCCCTGTGGTGCAACTGATGTCCCTCTCTCCGAAAATGTACTCAATGGGACCGTAATGTTGCAACCACACAACAGCTGACCTGCTGTGAGGTAAAATCGAGTTTTTACATTTCAAACATGAAAAAGGTCATTTTATAATCAACATGAAAAACCAAAATTCCAAAGTATAAAACACAAAAAAATGCTTACCGAAGAAATAAAATGTATCATGCACCGCACCTTCCACCCTGCCCTGTGGTGCAACTGATGTCCCTCTCTCCGAAAATGTACTCAATGGGACCGTAATGTTGCAACCACACAACAGCTGACCTGCTGTGAGGTAAAATCGAGTTTTTACATTTCAAACATGAAAAAGGTCATTTTATAATCAACATGAAAAACCATAATTCCAAAGGTATAAAACACAAAAAAATGCTTACCGAAGAAATAAAATGTATCATGCACCGCACCTTCCACCCTGCCCTGTGGTGCAACTGATGTCCCTCTCTCCAAAAATGTACTCAATGGGACCGTAATGTTGCAACCACACAACAGCTGACCTGCTGTGAGGTAAAATCGAGTTTTTTACATTTCAAACATGAAAAAGGTCATTTTATAATCAACATGAAAAACCATAATTCCAAAGGTATAAAACACAAAAAAATGCTTACCGAAGAAATAAAATGTATCATGCACCGCACCTTCCACCCTGCCCTGTGGTGCAACTGATGTCCCTCTCTCCAAAAATGTACTCAATGGGACCGTAATGTTGCAACCACACAACAGCTGACCTGCTGTGAGGTAAAATCGAGTTTTTACATTTCAAACATGAAAAAGGTCATTTTATAATCAACATGAAAAACCATAATTCCAAAGGTATAAAACACAAAAAAATGCTTACCGAAGAAATAAAATGTATCATGCACCGCACCTTCCACCCTGCCCTGTGGTGCAACTGATGTCCCTCTCTCCAAAAATGTACTCAATGGGACCGTAATGTTGCAACCACACAACAGCTGACCTGCTGTGAGGTAAAATCGAGTTTTACATTTCAAACATGAAAAAGGTCATTTTATAATCAACATGAAAAACCATAATTCCAAAGGTATAAAACACAAAAAAATGCTTACCGAAGAAATAAAATGTATCATGCACCGCACCTTCCACCCTGCCCTGTGGTGCAACTGATGTCCCTCTCTCCAAAAATGTACTCAATGGGACCGTAATGTTGCAACCACACAACAGCTGACCTGCTGTGAGGTAAAATCGAGTTTTTACATTTCAAACATGAAAAAGGTCATTTTATAATCAACATGAAAAACCATAATTCCAAAGGTATAAAACACAAAAAAATGCTTACCGAAGAAATAAAATGTATCATGCACCGCACCTTCCACCCTGCCCTGTGGTGCAACTGATGTCCCTCTCTCCAAAAATGTACTCAATGGGACCGTAATGTTGCAACCACACAACAGCTGACCTGCTGTGAGGTAAAATCGAGTTTTTACATTTCAAACATGAAAAAGGTCATTTTATAATCAACATGAAAAACCAAAATTCCAAAAGTATAAAACACAAAAAAATGCTTACCGAAGAAATAAAATGTATCATGCACCGCACCTTCCACCCTGCCCTGTGGTGCAACTGATGTCCCTCTCTCCAAAAATGTACTCAATGGGACCGTAATGTTGCAACCACACAACAGCTGACCTGCTGTGAGGTAAAATCGAGTTTTTACATTTCAAACATGAAAAAGGTCATTTTATAATCAACATGAAAAACCAAAATTCCAAAAGTATAAAACACAAAAAAATGCTTACCGAAGAAATAAAATGTATCATGCACCGCACCTTCCACCCTGCCCTGTGGTGCAACTGATGTCCCTCTCTCCGAAAAATGTACTCAATGGGACCGTAATGTTGCAACCACACAACAGCTGACCTGCTGTGAGGTAAAATCGAGTTTTTACATTTCAAACATGAAAAAGGTCATTTTATAATCAACATGAAAAACCAAAATTCCAAAAGTATAAAACACAAAAAAATGCTTACCGAAGAAATAAAATGTATCATGCACCGCACCTTCCACCCTGCCCTGTGGTGCAACTGATGTCCCTCTCTCCAAAAATGTACTCAATGGGACCGTAATGTTGCAACCACACAACAGCTGACCTGCTGTGAGGTAAAATCGAGTTTTTACATTTCAAACATGAAAAAGGTCATTTTATAATCAACATGAAAAACCAAAATTCCAAAGTATAAAACACAAAAAAATGCTTACCGAAGAAATAAAATGTATCATGCACCGCACCTTCCACCCTGCCCTGTGGTGCAACTGATGTCCCTCTCTCCAAAAATGTACTCAATGGGACCGTAATGTTGCAACCACACAACAGCTGACCTGCTGTGAGGTAAAATCGAGTTTTTACATTTCAAACATGAAAAAGGTCATTTTATAATCAACATGAAAAACCAAAATTCCAAAAGTATAAAACACAAAAAAATGCTTACCGAAGAAATAAAATGTATCATGCACCGCACCTTCCACCCTGCCCTGTGGTGCAACTGATGTCCCTCTCTCCAAAAATGTACTCAATGGGACCGTAATGTTGCAACCACACAACAGCTGACCTGCTGTGAGGTAAAATCGAGTTTTTACATTTCAAACATGAAAAAGGTCATTTTATAATCAACATGAAAAACCAAAATTCCAAAGTATAAAACACAAAAAAATGCTTACCGAAGAAATAAAATGTATCATGCACCGCACCTTCCACCCTGCCCTGTGGTGCAACTGATGTCCCTCTCTCCAAAAATGTACTCAATGGGACCGTAATGTTGCAACCACACAACAGCTGACCTGCTGTGAGGTAAAATCGAGTTTTTACATTTCAAACATGAAAAAGGTCATTTTATAATCAACATGAAAAACCATAATTCCAAAAGGTATAAAACACAAAAAAATGCTTACCGAAGAAATAAAATGTATCATGCACCGCACCTTCCACCCTGCCCTGTGGTGCAACTGATGTCCCTCTCTCCAAAAATGTACTCAATGGGACCGTAATGTTGCAACCACACAACAGCTGACCTGCTGTGAGGTAAAATCGAGTTTTTACATTTCAAACATGAAAAAGGTCATTTTATAATCAACATGAAAAACCATAATTCCAAGGTATAAAACACAAAAAAATGCTTACCGAAGAAATAAAATGTATCATGCACCGCACCTTCCACCCTGCCCTGTGGTGCAACTGATGTCCCTCTCTCCAAAAATGTACTCAATGGGACCGTAATGTTGCAACCACACAACAGCTGACCTGCTGTGAGGTAAAATCGAGTTTTTACATTTCAAACATGAAAAAGGTCATTTTATAATCAACATGAAAAACCAAAATTCCAAAAGGTATAAAACACAAAAAAATGCTTACCGAAGAAATAAAATGTATCATGCACCGCACCTTCCACCCTGCCCTGTGGTGCAACTGATGTCCCTCTCTCCAAAAATGTACTCAATGGGACCGTAATGTTGCAACCACACAACAGCTGACCTGCTGTGAGGTAAAATCGAGTTTTTTACATTTCAAACATGAAAAAGGTCATTTTATAATCAACATGAAAAACCATAATTCCAAAGGTATAAAACACAAAAAAATGCTTACCGAAGAAATAAAATGTATCATGCACCGCACCTTCCACCCTGCCCTGTGGTGCAACTGATGTCCCTCTCTCCAAAAATGTACTCAATGGGACCGTAATGTTGCAACCACACAACAGCTGACCTGCTGTGAGGTAAAATCGAGTTTTTACATTTCAAACATGAAAAAGGTCATTTTATAATCAACATGAAAAACCAAAATTCCAAAGGTATAAAACACAAAAAAATGCTTACCGAAGAAATAAAATGTATCATGCACCGCACCTTCCACCCTGCCCTGTGGTGCAACTGATGTCCCTCTCTCCGAAAAATGTACTCAATGGGACCGTAATGTTGCAACCACACAACAGCTGACCTGCTGTGAGGTAAAATCGAGTTTTTACATTTCAAACATGAAAAAGGTCATTTTATAATCAACATGAAAAACCAAAATTCCAAAAGTATAAAACACAAAAAAATGCTTACCGAAGAAATAAAATGTATCATGCACCGCACCTTCCACCCTGCCCTGTGGTGCAACTGATGTCCCTCTCTCCAAAAATGTACTCAATGGGACCGTAATGTTGCAACCACACAACAGCTGACCTGCTGTGAGGTAAAATCGAGTTTTTACATTTCAAACATGAAAAAGGTCATTTTATAATCAACATGAAAAACCAAAATTCCAAAGGTATAAAACACAAAAAAATGCTTACCGAAGAAATAAAATGTATCATGCACAGCACCTTCCACCCTGCCCTGTGGTGCAACTGATGTCCCTCTCTCCAAAAATGTACTCAATGGGACCGTAATGTTGCAACCACACAACAGCTGACCTGCTGTGAGGTAAAATCGAGTTTTTACATTTCAAACATGAAAAAGGTCATTTTATAATCAACATGAAAAACCAAAATTCCAAAAGTATAAAACACAAAAAAATGCTTACCGAAGAAATAAAATGTATCATGCACCGCACCTTCCACCCTGCCCTGTGGTGCAACTGATGTCCCTCTCTCCAAAAATGTACTCAATGGGACCGTAATGTTGCAACCACACAACAGCTGACCTGCTGTGAGGTAAAATCGAGTTTTTACATTTCAAACATGAAAAAGGTCATTTTATAATCAACATGAAAAACCAAAATTCCAAAAGTATAAAACACAAAAAAATGCTTACCGAAGAAATAAAATGTATCATGCACAGCACCTTCCACCCTGCCCTGTGGTGCAACTGATGTCCCTCTCTCCAAAAATGTACTCAATGGGACCGTAATGTTGCAACCACACAACAGCTGACCTGCTGTGAGGTAAAATCGAGTTTTTACATTTCAAACATGAAAAAGGTCATTTTATAATCAACATGAAAAACCAAAATTCCAAAAGTATAAAACACAAAAAAATGCTTACCGAAGAAATAAAATGTATCATGCACCGCACCTTCCACCCTGCCCTGTGGTGCAACTGATGTCCCTCTCTCCAAAAATGTACTCAATGGGACCGTAATGTTGCAACCACACAACAGCTGACCTGCTGTGAGGTAAAATCGAGTTTTTACATTTCAAACATGAAAAAGGTCATTTTATAATCAACATGAAAAACCAAAATTCCAAAGTATAAAACACAAAAAAATGCTTACCGAAGAAATAAAATGTATCATGCACCGCACCTTCCACCCTGCCCTGTGGTGCAACTGATGTCCCTCTCTCCAAAAATGTACTCAATGGGACCGTAATGTTGCAACCACACAACAGCTGACCTGCTGTGAGGTAAAATCGAGTTTTTACATTTCAAACATGAAAAAGGTCATTTTATAATCAACATGAAAAACCAAAATTCCAAAAGTATAAAACACAAAAAAATGCTTACCGAAGAAATAAAATGTATCATGCACCGCACCTTCCACCCTGCCCTGTGGTGCAACTGATGTCCCTCTCTCCAAAAATGTACTCAATGGGACCGTAATGTTGCAACCACACAACAGCTGACCTGCTGTGAGGTAAAATCGAGTTTTTACATTTCAAACATGAAAAAGGTCATTTTATAATCAACATGAAAAACCAAAATTCCAAAAGTATAAAACACAAAAAAATGCTTACCGAAGAAATAAAATGTATCATGCACCGCACCTTCCACCCTGCCCTGTGGTGCAACTGATGTCCCTCTCTCCGAAAAATGTACTCAATGGGACCGTAATGTTGCAACCACACAACAGCTGACCTGCTGTGAGGTAAAATCGAGTTTTTACATTTCAAACATGAAAAAGGTCATTTTATAATCAACATGAAAAACCAAAATTCCAAAAGTATAAAACACAAAAAAATGCTTACCGAAGAAATAAAATGTATCATGCACCGCACCTTCCACCCTGCCCTGTGGTGCAACTGATGTCCCTCTCTCCAAAAATGTACTCAATGGGACCGTAATGTTGCAACCACACAACAGCTGACCTGCTGTGAGGTAAAATCGAGTTTTTACATTTCAAACATGAAAAAGGTCATTTTATAATCAACATGAAAAACCAAAATTCCAAAAGTATAAAACACAAAAAAATGCTTACCGAAGAAATAAAATGTATCATGCAAAGCACCTTCCACCCTGCCCTGTGGTGCAACTGATGTCCCTCTCTCCAAAAATGTACTCAATGGGACCGTAATGTTGCAACCACACAACAGCTGACCTGCTGTGAGGTAAAATCGAGTTTTTACATTTCAAACATGAAAAAGGTCATTTTATAATCAACATGAAAAACCAAAATTCCAAAAGTATAAAACACAAAAAAATGCTTACCGAAGAAATAAAATGTATCATGCACCGCACCTTCCACCCTGCCCTGTGGTGCAACTGATGTCCCTCTCTCCAAAAATGTACTCAATGGGACCGTAATGTTGCAACCACACAACAGCTGACCTGCTGTGAGGTAAAATCGAGTTTTTACATTTCAAACATGAAAAAGGTCATTTTATAATCAACATGAAAAACCATAATTCCAAAGGTATAAAACACAAAAAAATGCTTACCGAAGAAATAAAATGTATCATGCACCGCACCTTCCACCCTGCCCTGTGGTGCAACTGATGTCCCTCTCTCCGAAAAATGTACTCAATGGGACCGTAATGTTGCAACCACACAACAGCTGACCTGCTGTGAGGTAAAATCGAGTTTTTACATTTCAAACATGAAAAAGGTCATTTTATAATCAACATGAAAAACCAAAATTCCAAAAGTATAAAACACAAAAAAATGCTTACCGAAGAAATAAAATGTATCATGCACCGCACCTTCCACCCTGCCCTGTGGTGCAACTGATGTCCCTCTCTCCAAAAATGTACTCAATGGGACCGTAATGTTGCAACCACACAACAGCTGACCTGCTGTGAGGTAAAATCGAGTTTTTACATTTCAAACATGAAAAAGGTCATTTTATAATCAACATGAAAAACCAAAATTCCAAAAGTATAAAACACAAAAAAATGCTTACCGAAGAAATAAAATGTATCATGCACAGCACCTTCCACCCTGCCCTGTGGTGCAACTGATGTCCCTCTCTCCAAAAATGTACTCAATGGGACCGTAATGTTGCAACCACACAACAGCTGACCTGCTGTGAGGTAAAATCGAGTTTTTACATTTCAAACATGAAAAAGGTCATTTTATAATCAACATGAAAAACCAAAATTCCAAAAGTATAAAACACAAAAAAATGCTTACCGAAGAAATAAAATGTATCATGCACCGCACCTTCCACCCTGCCCTGTGGTGCAACTGATGTCCCTCTCTCCAAAAATGTACTCAATGGGACCGTAATGTTGCAACCACACAACAGCTGACCTGCTGTGAGGTAAAATCGAGTTTTTACATTTCAAACATGAAAAAGGTCATTTTATAATCAACATGAAAAACCATAATTCCAAAGGTATAAAACACAAAAAAATGCTTACCGAAGAAATAAAATGTATCATGCACCGCACCTTCCACCCTGCCCTGTGGTGCAACTGATGTCCCTCTCTCCGAAAATGTACTCAATGGGACCGTAATGTTGCAACCACACAACAGCTGACCTGCTGTGAGGTAAAATCGAGTTTTTACATTTCAAACATGAAAAAGGTCATTTTATAATCAACATGAAAAACCAAAATTCCAAAAGTATAAAACACAAAAAAATGCTTACCGAAGAAATAAAATGTATCATGCACCGCACCTTCCACCCTGCCCTGTGGTGCAACTGATGTCCCTCTCTCCAAAAATGTACTCAATGGGACCGTAATGTTGCAACCACACAACAGCTGACCTGCTGTGAGGTAAAATCGAGTTTTTACATTTCAAACATGAAAAAGGTCATTTTATAATCAACATGAAAAACCATAATTCCAAAGGTATAAAACACAAAAAAATGCTTACCGAAGAAATAAAATGTATCATGCACCGCACCTTCCACCCTGCCCTGTGGTGCAACTGATGTCCCTCTCTCCAAAAATGTACTCAATGGGACCGTAATGTTGCAACCACACAACAGCTGACCTGCTGTGAGGTAAAATCGAGTTTTTACATTTCAAACATGAAAAAGGTCATTTTATAATCAACATGAAAAACCATAATTCCAAAGGTATAAAACACAAAAAAATGCTTACCGAAGAAATAAAATGTATCATGCACCGCACCTTCCACCCTGCCCTGTGGTGCAACTGATGTCCCCTCTCTCCAAAAATGTACTCAATGGGACCGTAATGTTGCAACCACACAACAGCTGACCTGCTGTGAGGTAAAATCGAGTTTTTACATTTCAAACATGAAAAAGGTCATTTTATAATCAACATGAAAAACCATAATTCCAAAGGTATAAAACACAAAAAAATGCTTACCGAAGAAATAAAATGTATCATGCACCGCACCTTCCACCCTGCCCTGTGGTGCAACTGATGTCCCTCTCTCCAAAAATGTACTCAATGGGACCGTAATGTTGCAACCACACAACAGCTGACCTGCTGTGAGGTAAAATCGAGTTTTTACATTTCAAACATGAAAAAGGTCATTTTATAATCAACATGAAAAACCATAATTCCAAAGGTATAAAACACAAAAAAATGCTTACCGAAGAAATAAAATGTATCATGCACCGCACCTTCCACCCTGCCCTGTGGTGCAACTGATGTCCCTCTCTCCAAAAATGTACTCAATGGGACCGTAATGTTGCAACCACACAACAGCTGACCTGCTGTGAGGTAAAATCGAGTTTTTACATTTCAAACATGAAAAAGGTCATTTTATAATCAACATGAAAAACCAAAATTCCAAAAGTATAAAACACAAAAAAATGCTTACCGAAGAAATAAAATGTATCATGCACCGCACCTTCCACCCTGCCCTGTGGTGCAACTGATGTCCCTCTCTCCAAAAATGTACTCAATGGGACCGTAATGTTGCAACCACACAACAGCTGACCTGCTGTGAGGTAAAATCGAGTTTTTACATTTCAAACATGAAAAAGGTCATTTTATAATCAACATGAAAAACCAAAATTCCAAAAGTATAAAACACAAAAAAATGCTTACTGAAGAAATAAAATGTATCATGCACCGCACCTTCCACCCTGCCCTGTGGTGCAACTGATGTCCCTCTCTCCAAAAATGTACTCAATGGGACCGTAATGTTGCAACCACACAACAGCTGACCTGCTGTGAGGTAAAATCGAGTTTTTACATTTCAAACATGAAAAAGGTCATTTTATAATCAACATGAAAAACCAAAATTCCAAAAGTATAAAACACAAAAAAATGCTTACCGAAGAAATAAAATGTATCATGCACCGCACCTTCCACCCTGCCCTGTGGTGCAACTGATGTCCCTCTCTCCAAAAATGTACTCAATGGGACCGTAATGTTGCAACCACACAACAGCTGACCTGCTGTGAGGTAAAATCGAGTTTTTACATTTCAAACATGAAAAAGGTCATTTTATAATCAACATGAAAAACCATAATTCCAAAGGTATAAAACACAAAAAAATGCTTACCGAAGAAATAAAATGTATCATGCACCGCACCTTCCACCCTGCCCTGTGGTGCAACTGATGTCCCTCTCTCCAAAAATGTACTCAATGGGACCGTAATGTTGCAACCACACAACAGCTGACCTGCTGTGAGGTAAAATCGAGTTTTTACATTTCAAACATGAAAAAGGTCATTTTATAATCAACATGAAAAACCAAAATTCCAAAAGTATAAAACACAAAAAAATGCTTACCGAAGAAATAAAATGTATCATGCACCGCACCTTCCACCCTGCCCTGTGGTGCAACTGATGTCCCTCTCTCCAAAAATGTACTCAATGGGACCGTAATGTTGCAACCACACAACAGCTGACCTGCTGTGAGGTAAAATCGAGTTTTTACATTTCAAACATGAAAAAGGTCATTTTATAATCAACATGAAAAACCAAAATTCCAAAAGTATAAAACACAAAAAAATGCTTACCGAAGAAATAAAATGTATCATGCACCGCACCTTCCACCCTGCCCTGTGGTGCAACTGATGTCCCTCTCTCCAAAAATGTACTCAATGGGACCGTAATGTTGCAACCACACAACAGCTGACCTGCTGTGAGGTAAAATCGAGTTTTTACATTTCAAACATGAAAAAGGTCATTTTATAATCAACATGAAAAACCATAATTCCAAAGGTATAAAACACAAAAAAATGCTTACCGAAGAAATAAAATGTATCATGCACCGCACCTTCCACCCTGCCCTGTGGTGCAACTGATGTCCCTCTCTCCGAAAATGTACTCAATGGGACCGTAATGTTGCAACCACACAACAGCTGACCTGCTGTGAGGTAAAATCGAGTTTTTACATTTCAAACATGAAAAAGGTCATTTTATAATCAACATGAAAAACCAAAATTCCAAAAGTATAAAACACAAAAAAATGCTTACCGAAGAAATAAAATGTATCATGCACCGCACCTTCCACCCTGCCCTGTGGTGCAACTGATGTCCCTCTCTCCAAAAATGTACTCAATGGGACCGTAATGTTGCAACCACACAACAGCTGACCTGCTGTGAGGTAAAATCGAGTTTTTACATTTCAAACATGAAAAAGGTCATTTTATAATCAACATGAAAAACCATAATTCCAAAGGTATAAAACACAAAAAAATGCTTACCGAAGAAATAAAATGTATCATGCACCGCACCTTCCACCCTGCCCTGTGGTGCAACTGATGTCCCTCTCTCCAAAAATGTACTCAATGGGACCGTAATGTTGCAACCACACAACAGCTGACCTGCTGTGAGGTAAAATCGAGTTTTTACATTTCAAACATGAAAAAGGTCATTTTATAATCAACATGAAAAACCAAAATTCCAAAAGTATAAAACACAAAAAAATGCTTACCGAAGAAATAAAATGTATCATGCAAAGCACCTTCCACCCTGCCCTGTGGTGCAACTGATGTCCCTCTCTCCGAAAATGTACTCAATGGGACCGTAATGTTGCAACCACACAACAGCTGACCTGCTGTGAGGTAAAATCGAGTTTTTACATTTCAAACATGAAAAAGGTCATTTTATAATCAACATGAAAAACCAAAATTCCAAAAGTATAAAACACAAAAAAATGCTTACCGAAGAAATAAAATGTATCATGCACCGCACCTTCCACCCTGCCCTGTGGTGCAACTGATGTCCCTCTCTCCAAAAATGTACTCAATGGGACCGTAATGTTGCAACCACACAACAGCTGACCTGCTGTGAGGTAAAATCGAGTTTTTACATTTCAAACATGAAAAAGGTCATTTTATAATCAACATGAAAAACCATAATTCCAAAGGTATAAAACACAAAAAAATGCTTACCGAAGAAATAAAATGTATCATGCACCGCACCTTCCACCCTGCCCTGTGGTGCAACTGATGTCCCTCTCTCCAAAAATGTACTCAATGGGACCGTAATGTTGCAACCACACAACAGCTGACCTGCTGTGAGGTAAAATCGAGTTTTTACATTTCAAACATGAAAAAGGTCATTTTATAATCAACATGAAAAACCATAATTCCAAAGGTATAAAACACAAAAAAATGCTTACCGAAGAAATAAAATGTATCATGCACCGCACCTTCCACCCTGCCCTGTGGTGCAACTGATGTCCCTCTCTCCGAAAATGTACTCAATGGGACCGTAATGTTGCAACCACACACAAGCTGACCTGCTGTGAGGTAAAATCGAGTTTTTACATTTCAAACATGAAAAAGGTCATTTTATAATCAACATGAAAAACCATAATTCCAAAGGTATAAAACACAAAAAAATGCTTACCGAAGAAATAAAATGTATCATGCACCGCACCTTCCACCCTGCCCTGTGGTGCAACTGATGTCCCTCTCTCCGAAAATGTACTCAATGGGACCGTAATGTTGCAACCACACACAAGCTGACCTGCTGTGAGGTAAAATCGAGTTTTTACATTTCAAACATGAAAAAGGTCATTTTATAATCAACATGAAAAACCATAATTCCAAAGGTATAAAACACAAAAAAATGCTTACCGAAGAAATAAAATGTATCATGCACCGCACCTTCCACCCTGCCCTGTGGTGCAACTGATGTCCCTCTCTCCGAAAATGTACTCAATGGGACCGTAATGTTGCAACCACACACAAGCTGACCTGCTGTGAGGTAAAATCGAGTTTTTACATTTCAAACATGAAAAAGGTCATTTTATAATCAACATGAAAAACCAAAATTCCAAAAGTATAAAACACAAAAAAATGCTTACCGAAGAAATAAAATGTATCATGCAAAGCACCTTCCACCCTGCCCTGTGGTGCAACTGATGTCCCTCTCTCCGAAAATGTACTCAATGGGACCGTAATGTTGCAACCACACAACAGCTGACCTGCTGTGAGGTAAAATCGAGTTTTTACATTTCAAACATGAAAAAGGTCATTTTATAATCAACATGAAAAACCAAAATTCCAAAAGTATAAAACACAAAAAAATGCTTACCGAAGAAATAAAATGTATCATGCACCGCACCTTCCACCCTGCCCTGTGGTGCAACTGATGTCCCTCTCTCCAAAAATGTACTCAATGGGACCGTAATGTTGCAACCACACAACAGCTGACCTGCTGTGAGGTAAAATCGAGTTTTTACATTTCAAACATGAAAAAGGTCATTTTATAATCAACATGAAAAACCATAATTCCAAAGGTATAAAACACAAAAAAATGCTTACCGAAGAAATAAAATGTATCATGCACCGCACCTTCCACCCTGCCCTGTGGTGCAACTGATGTCCCTCTCTCCAAAAATGTACTCAATGGGACCGTAATGTTGCAACCACACAACAGCTGACCTGCTGTGAGGTAAAATCGAGTTTTTACATTTCAAACATGAAAAAGGTCATTTTATAATCAACATGAAAAACCATAATTCCAAAGGTATAAAACACAAAAAAATGCTTACCGAAGAAATAAAATGTATCATGCACCGCACCTTCCACCCTGCCCTGTGGTGCAACTGATGTCCCTCTCTCCGAAAATGTACTCAATGGGACCGTAATGTTGCAACCACACACAAGCTGACCTGCTGTGAGGTAAAATCGAGTTTTTACATTTCAAACATGAAAAAGGTCATTTTATAATCAACATGAAAAACCATAATTCCAAAGGTATAAAACACAAAAAAATGCTTACCGAAGAAATAAAATGTATCATGCACCGCACCTTCCACCCTGCCCTGTGGTGCAACTGATGTCCCTCTCTCCGAAAATGTACTCAATGGGACCGTAATGTTGCAACCACACACAAGCTGACCTGCTGTGAGGTAAAATCGAGTTTTTACATTTCAAACATGAAAAAGGTCATTTTATAATCAACATGAAAAACCATAATTCCAAAGGTATAAAACACAAAAAAATGCTTACCGAAGAAATAAAATGTATCATGCACCGCACCTTCCACCCTGCCCTGTGGTGCAACTGATGTCCCTCTCTCCGAAAATGTACTCAATGGGACCGTAATGTTGCAACCACACACAAGCTGACCTGCTGTGAGGTAAAATCGAGTTTTTACATTTCAAACATGAAAAAGGTCATTTTATAATCAACATGAAAAACCATAATTCCAAAGGTATAAAACACAAAAAAATGCTTACCGAAGAAATAAAATGTATCATGCACCGCACCTTCCACCCTGCCCTGTGGTGCAACTGATGTCCCTCTCTCCGAAAATGTACTCAATGGGACCGTAATGTTGCAACCACACACAAGCTGACCTGCTGTGAGGTAAAATCGAGTTTTTACATTTCAAACATGAAAAAGGTCATTTTATAATCAACATGAAAAACCATAATTCCAAAGGTATAAAACACAAAAAAATGCTTACCGAAGAAATAAAATGTATCATGCACCGCACCCTCCACCCTGCCCTGTGGTGCAACTGATGTCCCTCTCTCCGAAAATGCACTCAATGGGACCGTAATGTTGCAACCACACAACAGCTGACCTGCTGTGAGGTAAAATCGAGTTTTTACATTTCAAACATGAAAAAGGTCATTTTATAATCAACATGAAAAACCAAAATTCCAAAAGTATAAAACACAAAAAAATGCTTACCGAAGAAAGAAAATATATCGTGCACCGCACCTTCCACCCTGCCCTGTGGTGCAACTGATGTCCCTCTCTCCGAAAATGTACTCAATGGGACCGTAATGTTGCAACCACACACAAGCTGACCTGCTGTGAGGTAAAATCGAGTTTTTACATTTCAAACATGAAAAAGGTCATTTTATAATCAACATGAAAAACCATAATTCCAAAGGTATAAAACACAAAAAAATGCTTACCGAAGAAATAAAATGTATCATGCACCGCACCTTCCACCCTGCCCTGTGGTGCAACTGATGTCCCTCTCTCCAAAAATGTACTCAATGGGACCGTAATGTTGCAACCACACACAAGCTGACCTGCTGTGAGGTAAAATCAAGTTAGTACATTTCAAACATGAAAAAGGTCATTTTATAATCAACATGAAAAACCATAATTCCAAAGGTATAAAACACAAAAAAATGCTTACCGAAGAAATAAAATGTATCATGCACCGCACCTTCCACCCTGCCCTGTGGTGCAACTGATGTCCCTCTCTCCGAAAATGTACTCAATGGGACCGTAATGTTGCAACCACACACAAGCTGACCTGCTGTGAGGTAAAATCAAGTTAGTACATTTCAAACATGAAAAAGGTCATTTTATAATCAACATGAAAAACCATAATTCCAAAGGTATAAAACACAAAAAAATGCTTACCGAAGAAATAAAATGTATCATGCACCGCACCTTCCACCCTGCCCTGTGGTGCAACTGATGTCCCTCTCTCCGAAAATGTACTCAATGGGACCGTAATGTTGCAACCACACACAAGCTGACCTGCTGTGAGGTAAAATCAAGTTAGTACATTTCAAACATGAAAAAGGTCATTTTATAATCAACATGAAAAACCATAATTCCAAAGGTATAAAACACAAAAAAATGCTTACCGAAGAAATAAAATGTATCATGCACCGCACCTTCCACCCTGCCCTGTGGTGCAACTGATGTCCCTCTCTCCGAAAATGTACTCAATGGGACCGTAATGTTGCAACCACACACAAGCTGACCTGCTGTGAGGTAAAATCAAGTTAGTACATTTCAAACATGAAAAAGGTCATTTTATAATCAACATGAAAAACCATAATTCCAAAGGTATAAAACACAAAAAAATGCTTACCGAAGAAATAAAATGTATCATGCACCGCACCTTCCACCCTGCCCTGTGGTGCAACTGATGTCCCTCTCTCCGAAAATGTACTCAATGGGACCGTAATGTTGCAACCACACACAAGCTGACCTGCTGTGAGGTAAAATCAAGTTAGTACATTTCAAACATGAAAAAGGTCATTTTATAATCAACATGAAAAACCATAATTCCAAAGGTATAAAACACAAAAAAATGCTTACCGAAGAAATAAAATGTATCATGCACCGCACCTTCCACCCTGCCCTGTGGTGCAACTGATGTCCCTCTCTCCGAAAATGTACTCAATGGGACCGTAATGTTGCAACCACACACAAGCTGACCTGCTGTGAGGTAAAATCAAGTTAGTACATTTCAAACATGAAAAAGGTCATTTTATAATCAACATGAAAAACCATAATTCCAAAGGTATAAAACACAAAAAAATGCTTACCGAAGAAATAAAATGTATCATGCACCGCACCTTCCACCCTGCCCTGTGGTGCAACTGATGTCCCTCTCTCCGAAAATGTACTCAATGGGACCGTAATGTTGCAACCACACACAAGCTGACCTGCTGTGAGGTAAAATCAAGTTAGTACATTTCAAACATGAAAAAGGTCATTTTATAATCAACATGAAAAACCATAATTCCAAAGGTATAAAACACAAAAAAATGCTTACCGAAGAAATAAAATGTATCATGCACCGCACCTTCCACCCTGCCCTGTGGTGCAACTGATGTCCCTCTCTCCGAAAATGTACTCAATGGGACCGTAATGTTGCAACCACACACAAGCTGACCTGCTGTGAGGTAAAATCAAGTTAGTACATTTCAAACATGAAAAAGGTCATTTTATAATCAACATGAAAAACCATAATTCCAAAGGTATAAAACACAAAAAAATGCTTACCGAAGAAATAAAATGTATCATGCACCGCACCTTCCACCCTGCCCTGTGGTGCAACTGATGTCCCTCTCTCCGAAAATGTACTCAATGGGACCGTAATGTTGCAACCACACACAAGCTGACCTGCTGTGAGGTAAAATCAAGTTAGTACATTTCAAACATGAAAAAGGTCATTTTATAATCAACATGAAAAACCATAATTCCAAAGGTATAAAACACAAAAAAATGCTTACCGAAGAAATAAAATGTATCATGCACCGCACCTTCCACCCTGCCCTGTGGTGCAACTGATGTCCCTCTCTCCGAAAATGTACTCAATGGGACCGTAATGTTGCAACCACACACAAGCTGACCTGCTGTGAGGTAAAATCAAGTTAGTACATTTCAAACATGAAAAAGGTCATTTTATAATCAACATGAAAAACCATAATTCCAAAGGTATAAAACACAAAAAAATGCTTACCGAAGAAATAAAATGTATCATGCACCGCACCTTCCACCCTGCCCTGTGGTGCAACTGATGTCCCTCTCTCCGAAAATGTACTCAATGGGACCGTAATGTTGCAACCACACACAAGCTGACCTGCTGTGAGGTAAAATCAAGTTAGTACATTTCAAACATGAAAAAGGTCATTTTATAATCAACATGAAAAACCATAATTCCAAAGGTATAAAACACAAAAAAATGCTTACCGAAGAAATAAAATGTATCATGCACCGCACCTTCCACCCTGCCCTGTGGTGCAACTGATGTCCCTCTCTCCGAAAATGTACTCAATGGGACCGTAATGTTGCAACCACACACAAGCTGACCTGCTGTGAGGTAAAATCAAGTTAGTACATTTCAAACATGAAAAAGGTCATTTTATAATCAACATGAAAAACCATAATTCCAAAGGTATAAAACACAAAAAAATGCTTACCGAAGAAATAAAATGTATCATGCACCGCACCTTCCACCCTGCCCTGTGGTGCAACTGATGTCCCTCTCTCCGAAAATGTACTCAATGGGACCGTAATGTTGCAACCACACACAAGCTGACCTGCTGTGAGGTAAAATCAAGTTAGTACATTTCAAACATGAAAAAGGTCATTTTATAATCAACATGAAAAACCATAATTCCAAAGGTATAAAACACAAAAAAATGCTTACCGAAGAAATAAAATGTATCATGCACCGCACCTTCCACCCTGCCCTGTGGTGCAACTGATGTCCCTCTCTCCGAAAATGTACTCAATGGGACCGTAATGTTGCAACCACACACAAGCTGACCTGCTGTGAGGTAAAATCAAGTTAGTACATTTCAAACATGAAAAAGGTCATTTTATAATCAACATGAAAAACCATAATTCCAAAGGTATAAAACACAAAAAAATGCTTACCGAAGAAATAAAATGTATCATGCACCGCACCTTCCACCCTGCCCTGTGGTGCAACTGATGTCCCTCTCTCCGAAAATGTACTCAATGGGACCGTAATGTTGCAACCACACACAAGCTGACCTGCTGTGAGGTAAAATCAAGTTAGTACATTTCAAACATGAAAAAGGTCATTTTATAATCAACATGAAAAACCATAATTCCAAAGGTATAAAACACAAAAAAATGCTTACCGAAGAAATAAAATGTATCATGCACCGCACCTTCCACCCTGCCCTGTGGTGCAACTGATGTCCCTCTCTCCAAAAATGTACTCAATGGGACCGTAATGTTGCAACCACACACAAGCTGACCTGCTGTGAGGTAAAATCAAGTTAGTACATTTCAAACATGAAAAAGGTCATTTTATAATCAACATGAAAAACCATAATTCCAAAGGTATAAAACACAAAAAAATGCTTACCGAAGAAATAAAATGTATCATGCACCGCACCTTCCACCCTGCCCTGTGGTGCAACTGATGTCCCTCTCTCCGAAAATGTACTCAATGGGACCGTAATGTTGCAACCACACACAAGCTGACCTGCTGTGAGGTAAAATCAAGTTAGTACATTTCAAACATGAAAAAGGTCATTTTATAATCAACATGAAAAACCATAATTCCAAAGGTATAAAACACAAAAAAATGCTTACCGAAGAAATAAAATGTATCATGCACCGCACCTTCCACCCTGCCCTGTGGTGCAACTGATGTCCCTCTCTCCGAAAATGTACTCAATGGGACCGTAATGTTGCAACCACACACAAGCTGACCTGCTGTGAGGTAAAATCAAGTTAGTACATTTCAAACATGAAAAAGGTCATTTTATAATCAACATGAAAAACCATAATTCCAAAGGTATAAAACACAAAAAAATGCTTACCGAAGAAATAAAATGTATCATGCACCGCACCTTCCACCCTGCCCTGTGGTGCAACTGATGTCCCTCTCTCCGAAAATGTACTCAATGGGACCGTAATGTTGCAACCACACACAAGCTGACCTGCTGTGAGGTAAAATCAAGTTAGTACATTTCAAACATGAAAAAGGTCATTTTATAATCAACATGAAAAACCATAATTCCAAAGGTATAAAACACAAAAAAATGCTTACCGAAGAAATAAAATGTATCATGCACTGCACCTTCCACCCTGCCCTGTGGTGCAACTGATGTCCCTCTCTCCGAAAATGTACTCAATGGGACCGTAATGTTGCAACCACACACAAGCTGACCTGCTGTGAGGTAAAATCAAGTTAGTACATTTCAAACATGAAAAAGGTCATTTTATAATCAACATGAAAAACCATAATTCCAAAGGTATAAAACACAAAAAAATGCTTACCGAAGAAATAAAATGTATCATGCACCGCACCTTCCACCCTGCCCTGTGGTGCAACTGATGTCCCTCTCTCCGAAAATGTACTCAATGGGACCGTAATGTTGCAACCACACACAAGCTGACCTGCTGTGAGGTAAAATCAAGTTAGTACATTTCAAACATGAAAAAGGTCATTTTATAATCAACATGAAAAACCATAATTCCAAAGGTATAAAACACAAAAAAATGCTTACCGAAGAAATAAAATGTATCATGCACCGCACCTTCCACCCTGCCCTGTGGTGCAACTGATGTCCCTCTCTCCAAAAATGTACTCAATGGGACCGTAATGTTGCAACCACACACAAGCTGACCTGCTGTGAGGTAAAATCAAGTTAGTACATTTCAAACATGAAAAAGGTCATTTTATAATCAACATGAAAAACCATAATTCCAAAGGTATAAAACACAAAAAAATGCTTACCGAAGAAATAAAATGTATCATGCACCGCACCTTCCACCCTGCCCTGTGGTGCAACTGATGTCCCTCTCTCCGAAAATGTACTCAATGGGACCGTAATGTTGCAACCACACACAAGCTGACCTGCTGTGAGGTAAAATCAAGTTAGTACATTTCAAACATGAAAAAGGTCATTTTATAATCAACATGAAAAACCATAATTCCAAAGGTATAAAACACAAAAAAATGCTTACCGAAGAAAGAAAATATATCGTGCACCGCACCTTCCACCCTGCCCTGTGGTGCAACTGATGTCCCTCTCTCCAAAAATGTACTCAATGGGACCGTAATGTTGCAACCACACACAAGCTGACCTGCTGTGAGGTAAAATCAAGTTAGTACATTTCAAACATGAAAAAGGTCATTTTATAATCAACATGAAAAACCATAATTCCAAAGGTATAAAACACAAAAAAATGCTTACCGAAGAAAGAAAATATATCGTGCACCGCACCTTCCACCCTGCCCTGTGGTGCAACTGATGTCCCTCTCTCCAAAAATGTACTCAATGGGACCGTAATGTTGCAACCACACACAAGCTGACCTGCTGTGAGGTAAAATCAAGTTAGTACATTTCAAACATGAAAAAGGTCATTTTATAATCAACATGAAAAACCATAATTCCAAAGGTATAAAACACAAAAAAATGCTTACCGAAGAAAGAAAATATATCGTGCACCGCACCTTCCACCCTGCCCTGTGGTGCAACTGATGTCCCTCTCTCCAAAAATGTACTCAATGGGACCGTAATGTTGCAACCACACACAAGCTGACCTGCTGTGAGGTAAAATCAAGTTAGTACATTTCAAACATGAAAAAGGTCATTTTATAATCAACATGAAAAACCATAATTCCAAAGGTATAAAACACAAAAAAATGCTTACCGAAGAAAGAAAATATATCGTGCACCGCACCTTCCACCCTGCCCTGTGGTGCAACTGATGTCCCTCTCTCCGAAAATGTACTCAATGGGACCGTAATGTTGCAACCACACACAAGCTGACCTGCTGTGAGGTAAAATCAAGTTAGTACATTTCAAACATGAAAAAGGTCATTTTATAATCAACATGAAAAACCATAATTCCAAAGGTATAAAACACAAAAAAATGCTTACCGAAGAAAGAAAATATATCGTGCACCGCACCTTCCACCCTGCCCTGTGGTGCAACTGATGTCCCTCTCTCCGAAAATGTACTCAATGGGACCGTAATGTTGCAACCACACAC
The DNA here is from genome assembly GCF_021461385.2 of Schistocerca piceifrons. Taxonomy (NCBI): domain Eukaryota; kingdom Metazoa; phylum Arthropoda; class Insecta; order Orthoptera; family Acrididae; genus Schistocerca; species Schistocerca piceifrons. The sequence goes on along the minus strand of NW_025727549.1, from coordinate 1,064,498 downwards.
AAGCTGACCTGCTGTGAGGTAAAATCAAGTTAGTACATTTCAAACATGAAAAAGGTCATTTTATAATCAACATGAAAAACCATAATTCCAAAGGTATAAAACACAAAAAAATGCTTACCGAAGAAATAAAATGTATCATGCACCGCACCTTCCACCCTGCCCTGTGGTGCAACTGATGTCCCTCTCTCCGAAAATGTACTCAATGGGACCGTAATGTTGCAACCACACACAAGCTGACCTGCTGTGAGGTAAAATCAAGTTAGTACATTTCAAACATGAAAAAGGTCATTTTATAATCAACATGAAAAACCATAATTCCAAAGGTATAAAACACAAAAAAATGCTTACCGAAGAAATAAAATGTATCATGCACCGCACCTTCCACCCTGCCCTGTGGTGCAACTGATGTCCCTCTCTCCAAAAATGTACTCAATGGGACCGTAATGTTGCAACCACACACAAGCTGACCTGCTGTGAGGTAAAATCAAGTTAGTACATTTCAAACATGAAAAAGGTCATTTTATAATCAACATGAAAAACCATAATTCCAAAGGTATAAAACACAAAAAAATGCTTACCGAAGAAATAAAATGTATCATGCACCGCACCTTCCACCCTGCCCTGTGGTGCAACTGATGTCCCTCTCTCCGAAAATGTACTCAATGGGACCGTAATGTTGCAACCACACACAAGCTGACCTGCTGTGAGGTAAAATCAAGTTAGTACATTTCAAACATGAAAAAGGTCATTTTATAATCAACATGAAAAACCATAATTCCAAAGGTATAAAACACAAAAAAATGCTTACCGAAGAAATAAAATGTATCATGCACCGCACCTTCCACCCTGCCCTGTGGTGCAACTGATGTCCCTCTCTCCGAAAATGTACTCAATGGGACCGTAATGTTGCAACCACACACAAGCTGACCTGCTGTGAGGTTAAATCAAGTTAGTACATTTCAAACATGAAAAAGGTCATTTTATAATCAACATGAAAAACCATAATTCCAAAGGTATAAAACACAAAAAAATGCTTACCGAAGAAATAAAATGTATCATGCACCGCACCTTCCACCCTGCCCTGTGGTGCAACTGATGTCCCTCTCTCCGAAAATGTACTCAATGGGACCGTAATGTTGCAACCACACACAAGCTGACCTGCTGTGAGGTAAAATCAAGTTAGTACATTTCAAACATGAAAAAGGTCATTTTATAATCAACATGAAAAACCATAATTCCAAAGGTATAAAACACAAAAAAATGCTTACCGAAGAAATAAAATGTATCATGCACCGCACCTTCCACCCTGCCCTGTGGTGCAACTGATGTCCCTCTCTCCGAAAATGTACTCAATGGGACCGTAATGTTGCAACCACACACAAGCTGACCTGCTGTGAGGTAAAATCAAGTTAGTACATTTCAAACATGAAAAAGGTCATTTTATAATCAACATGAAAAACCATAATTCCAAAGGTATAAAACACAAAAAAATGCTTACCGAAGAAATAAAATGTATCATGCACCGCACCTTCCACCCTGCCCTGTGGTGCAACTGATGTCCCTCTCTCCGAAAATGTACTCAATGGGACCGTAATGTTGCAACCACACACAAGCTGACCTGCTGTGAGGTAAAATCAAGTTAGTACATTTCAAACATGAAAAAGGTCATTTTATAATCAACATGAAAAACCATAATTCCAAAGGTATAAAACACAAAAAAATGCTTACCGAAGAAATAAAATGTATCATGCACCGCACCTTCCACCCTGCCCTGTGGTGCAACTGATGTCCCTCTCTCCGAAAATGTACTCAATGGGACCGTAATGTTGCAACCACACACAAGCTGACCTGCTGTGAGGTAAAATCAAGTTAGTACATTTCAAACATGAAAAAGGTCATTTTATAATCAACATGAAAAACCATAATTCCAAAGGTATAAAACACAAAAAAATGCTTACCGAAGAAATAAAATGTATCATGCACCGCACCTTCCACCCTGCCCTGTGGTGCAACTGATGTCCCTCTCTCCGAAAATGTACTCAATGGGACCGTAATGTTGCAACCACACACAAGCTGACCTGCTGTGAGGTAAAATCAAGTTAGTACATTTCAAACATGAAAAAGGTCATTTTATAATCAACATGAAAAACCATAATTCCAAAGGTATAAAACACAAAAAAATGCTTACCGAAGAAATAAAATGTATCATGCACCGCACCTTCCACCCTGCCCTGTGGTGCAACTGATGTCCCTCTCTCCAAAAATGTACTCAATGGGACCGTAATGTTGCAACCACACACAAGCTGACCTGCTGTGAGGTAAAATCAAGTTAGTACATTTCAAACATGAAAAAGGTCATTTTATAATCAACATGAAAAACCATAATTCCAAAGGTATAAAACACAAAAAAATGCTTACCGAAGAAATAAAATGTATCATGCACCGCACCTTCCACCCTGCCCTGTGGTGCAACTGATGTCCCTCTCTCCGAAAATGTACTCAATGGGACCGTAATGTTGCAACCACACACAAGCTGACCTGCTGTGAGGTAAAATCAAGTTAGTACATTTCAAACATGAAAAAGGTCATTTTATAATCAACATGAAAAACCATAATTCCAAAGGTATAAAACACAAAAAAATGCTTACCGAAGAAATAAAATGTATCATGCACCGCACCTTCCACCCTGCCCTGTGGTGCAACTGATGTCCCTCTCTCCGAAAATGTACTCAATGGGACCGTAATGTTGCAACCACACACAAGCTGACCTGCTGTGAGGTAAAATCAAGTTAGTACATTTCAAACATGAAAAAGGTCATTTTATAATCAACATGAAAAACCATAATTCCAAAGGTATAAAACACAAAAAAATGCTTACCGAAGAAATAAAATGTATCATGCACCGCACCTTCCACCCTGCCCTGTGGTGCAACTGATGTCCCTCTCTCCGAAAATGTACTCAATGGGACCGTAATGTTGCAACCACACACAAGCTGACCTGCTGTGAGGTAAAATCAAGTTAGTACATTTCAAACATGAAAAAGGTCATTTTATAATCAACATGAAAAACCATAATTCCAAAGGTATAAAACACAAAAAAATGCTTACCGAAGAAATAAAATGTATCATGCACCGCACCTTCCACCCTGCCCTGTGGTGCAACTGATGTCCCTCTCTCCGAAAATGTACTCAATGGGACCGTAATGTTGCAACCACACACAAGCTGACCTGCTGTGAGGTAAAATCAAGTTAGTACATTTCAAACATGAAAAAGGTCATTTTATAATCAACATGAAAAACCATAATTCCAAAGGTATAAAACACAAAAAAATGCTTACCGAAGAAATAAAATGTATCATGCACCGCACCTTCCACCCTGCCCTGTGGTGCAACTGATGTCCCTCTCTCCGAAAATGTACTCAATGGGACCGTAATGTTGCAACCACACACAAGCTGACCTGCTGTGAGGTAAAATCAAGTTAGTACATTTCAAACATGAAAAAGGTCATTTTATAATCAACATGAAAAACCATAATTCCAAAGGTATAAAACACAAAAAAATGCTTACCGAAGAAATAAAATGTATCATGCACCGCACCTTCCACCCTGCCCTGTGGTGCAACTGATGTCCCTCTCTCCGAAAATGTACTCAATGGGACCGTAATGTTGCAACCACACACAAGCTGACCTGCTGTGAGGTAAAATCAAGTTAGTACATTTCAAACATGAAAAAGGTCATTTTATAATCAACATGAAAAACCATAATTCCAAAGGTATAAAACACAAAAAAATGCTTACCGAAGAAATAAAATGTATCATGCACCGCACCTTCCACCCTGCCCTGTGGTGCAACTGATGTCCCTCTCTCCGAAAATGTACTCAATGGGACCGTAATGTTGCAACCACACACAAGCTGACCTGCTGTGAGGTAAAATCAAGTTAGTACATTTCAAACATGAAAAAGGTCATTTTATAATCAACATGAAAAACCATAATTCCAAAGGTATAAAACACAAAAAAATGCTTACCGAAGAAATAAAATGTATCATGCACCGCACCTTCCACCCTGCCCTGTGGTGCAACTGATGTCCCTCTCTCCGAAAATGTACTCAATGGGACCGTAATGTTGCAACCACACACAAGCTGACCTGCTGTGAGGTAAAATCAAGTTAGTACATTTCAAACATGAAAAAGGTCATTTTATAATCAACATGAAAAACCATAATTCCAAAGGTATAAAACACAAAAAAATGCTTACCGAAGAAATAAAATGTATCATGCACCGCACCTTCCACCCTGCCCTGTGGTGCAACTGATGTCCCTCTCTCCGAAAATGTACTCAATGGGACCGTAATGTTGCAACCACACACAAGCTGACCTGCTGTGAGGTAAAATCAAGTTAGTACATTTCAAACATGAAAAAGGTCATTTTATAATCAACATGAAAAACCATAATTCCAAAGGTATAAAACACAAAAAAATGCTTACCGAAGAAATAAAATGTATCATGCACCACACCTTCCACCCTGCCCTGTGGTGCAACTGATGTCCCTCTCTCCGAAAATGTACTCAATGGGACCGTAATGTTGCAACCACACACAAGCTGACCTGCTGTGAGGTAAAATCAAGTTAGTACATTTCAAACATGAAAAAGGTCATTTTATAATCAACATGAAAAACCATAATTCCAAAGGTATAAAACACAAAAAAATGCTTACCGAAGAAATAAAATGTATCATGCACCGCACCTTCCACCCTGCCCTGTGGTGCAACTGATGTCCCTCTCTCCGAAAATGTACTCAATGGGACCGTAATGTTGCAACCACACACAAGCTGACCTGCTGTGAGGTAAAATCAAGTTAGTACATTTCAAACATGAAAAAGGTCATTTTATAATCAACATGAAAAACCATAATTCCAAAGGTATAAAACACAAAAAAATGCTTACCGAAGAAATAAAATGTATCATGCACCGCACCTTCCACCCTGCCCTGTGGTGCAACTGATGTCCCTCTCTCCGAAAATGTACTCAATGGGACCGTAATGTTGCAACCACACACAAGCTGACCTGCTGTGAGGTAAAATCGAGTTTTTACATTTCAAACATGAAAAAGGTCATTTTATAATCAACATGAAAAACCATAATTCCAAAGGTATAAAACACAAAAAAATGCTTACCGAAGAAAGAAAATATATCGTGCACCGCACCTTCCACCCTGCCCTGTGGTGCAACTGATGTCCCTCTCTCCGAAAATGTACTCAATGGGACCGTAATGTTGCAACCACACACAAGCTGACCTGCTGTGAGGTAAAATCAAGTTAGTACATTTCAAACATGAAAAAGGTCATTTTATAATCAACATGAAAAACCATAATTCCAAAGGTATAAAACACAAAAAAATGCTTACCGAAGAAATAAAATGTATCGTGCACGGCACCCTCCACCCTGCCCTGTGGTGCAACTGATGTCCCTCTCTCCAAAAATGTACTCAATGGGACCGTAATGTTGCAACCACACACAAGCTGACCTGCTGTGAGGTAAAATCGAGTTTTTACATTTCAAACATGAAAAAGGTCATTTTATAATCAACATGAAAAACCAAAATTCCAAAAGTATAAAACACAAAAAAATGCTTACCGAAGAAAGAAAATATATCATGCACCGCACCTTCCACCCTGCCCTGTGGTGCAACTGATGTCCCTCTCTCCAAAAATGTACTCAATGGGACCGTAATGTTGCAACCACACACAAGCTGACCTGCTGTGAGGTAAAATCGAGTTTTTACATTTCAAACATGGAAAAGGTCATTTTATAATCAACATGAAAAACCAAAATTCCAAAAGTATAAAACACAAAAAAATGCTTACCGAAGAAATAAAATGTATCATGCACCGCACCTTCCACCCTGCCCTGTGGTGCAACTGATGTCCCTCTCTCCAAAAATGTACTCAATGGGACCGTAATGTTGCAACCACACACAAGCTGACCTGCTGTGAGGTAAAATCAAGTTAGTACATTTCAAACATGAAAAAGGTCATTTTATAATCAACATGAAAAACCAAAATTCCAAAAGTATAAAACACAAAAAAATGCTTACCGAAGAAAGAAAATATATCGTGCAGCGCACCCTCCACCCTGCCCTGTGGTGCAACTGATGTCCCTCTCTCCGAAAATGTACTCAATGGGACCGTAATGTTGCAACCACACACAAGCTGACCTGCTGTGAGGTAAAATCAAGTTAGTACATTTCAAACATGAAAAAGGTCATTTTATAATCAACATGAAAAACCATAATTCCAAAGGTATAAAACACAAAAAAATGCTTACCGAAGAAATAAAATGTATCGTGCACGGCACCCTCCACCCTGCCCTGTGGTGCAACTGATGTCCCTCTCTCCAAAAATGTACTCAATGGGACCGTAATGTTGCAACCACACACAAGCTGACCTGCTGTGAGGTAAAATCGAGTTTTTACATTTCAAACATGAAAAAGGTCATTTTATAATCAACATGAAAAACCATAATTCCAAAGGTATAAAACACAAAAAAATGCTTACCGAAGAAAGAAAATATATCGTGCACCGCACCTTCCACCCTGCCCTGTGGTGCAACTGATGTCCCTCTCTCCGAAAATGTACTCAATGGGACCGTAATGTTGCAACCACACACAAGCTGACCTGCTGTGAGGTAAAATCGAGTTTTTACATTTCAAACATGGAAAAGGTCATTTTATAATCAACATGAAAAACCAAAATTCCAAAAGTATAAAACACAAAAAAATGCTTACCGAAGAAATAAAATGTATCATGCACCGCACCTTCCACCCTGCCCTGTGGTGCAACTGATGTCCCTCTCTCCGAAAATGTACTCAATGGGACCGTAATGTTGCAACCACACACAAGCTGACCTGCTGTGAGGTAAAATCGAGTTTTTACATTTCAAACATGGAAAAGGTCATTTTATAATCAACATGAAAAACCAAAATTCCAAAAGTATAAAACACAAAAAAATGCTTACCGAAGAAATAAAATGTATCATGCACCGCACCTTCCACCCTGCCCTGTGGTGCAACTGATGTCCCTCTCTCCAAAAATGTACTCAATGGGACCGTAATGTTGCAACCACACACAAGCTGACCTGCTGTGAGGTAAAATCGAGTTTTTACATTTCAAACATGGAAAAGGTCATTTTATAATCAACATGAAAAACCAAAATTCCAAAAGTATAAAACACAAAAAAATGCTTACCGAAGAAATAAAATGTATCATGCACCGCACCTTCCACCCTGCCCTGTGGTGCAACTGATGTCCCTCTCTCCAAAAATGTACTCAATGGGACCGTAATGTTGCAACCACACACAAGCTGACCTGCTGTGAGGTAAAATCGAGTTTTTACATTTCAAACATGAAAAAGGTCATTTTATAATCAACATGAAAAACCATAATTCCAAAGGTATAAAACACAAAAAAATGCTTACCGAAGAAATAAAATGTATCGTGCACGGCACCCTCCACCCTGCCCTGTGGTGCAACTGATGTCCCTCTCTCCAAAAATGTACTCAATGGGACCGTAATGTTGCAACCACACACAAGCTGACCTGCTGTGAGGTAAAATCGAGTTTTTACATTTCAAACATGAAAAAGGTCATTTTATAATCAACATGAAAAACCATAATTCCAAAAGTATAAAACACAAAAAAATGCTTACCGAAGAAATAAAATGTATCATGCACCGCACCTTCCACCCTGCCCTGTGGTGCAACTGATGTCCCTCTCTCCAAAAATGTACTCAATGGGACCGTAATGTTGCAACCACACACAAGCTGACCTGCTGTGAGGTAAAATCGAGTTTTTACATTTCAAACATGAAAAAGGTCATTTTATAATCAACATGAAAAACCAAAATTCCAAAAGTATAAAACACAAAAAAATGCTTACCGAAGAAATAAAATGTATCATGCACCGCACCTTCCACCCTGCCCTGTGGTGCAACTGATGTCCCTCTCTCCAAAAATGTACTCAATGGGACCGTAATGTTGCAACCACACACAAGCTGACCTGCTGTGAGGTAAAATCGAGTTTTTACATTTCAAACATGGAAAAGGTCATTTTATAATCAACATGAAAAACCAAAATTCCAAAAGTATAAAACACAAAAAAATGCTTACCGAAGAAATAAAATGTATCATGCACCGCACCTTCCACCCTGCCCTGTGGTGCAACTGATGTCCCTCTCTCCAAAAATGTACTCAATGGGACCGTAATGTTGCAACCACACACAAGCTGACCTGCTGTGAGGTAAAATCGAGTTTTTACATTTCAAACATGGAAAAGGTCATTTTATAATCAACATGAAAAACCATAATTCCAAAGGTATAAAACACAAAAAAATGCTTACCGAAGAAATAAAATGTATCGTGCACGGCACCCTCCACCCTGCCCTGTGGTGCAACTGATGTCCCTCTCTCCAAAAATGTACTCAATGGGACCGTAATGTTGCAACCACACACAAGCTGACCTGCTGTGAGGTAAAATCGAGTTTTTACATTTCAAACATGAAAAAGGTCATTTTATAATCAACATGAAAAACCATAATTCCAAAGGTATAAAACACAAAAAAATGCTTACCGAAGAAAGAAAATATATCGTGCACCGCACCTTCCACCCTGCCCTGTGGTGCAACTGATGTCCCTCTCTCCGAAAATGTACTCAATGGGACCGTAATGTTGCAACCACACACAAGCTGACCTGCTGTGAGGTAAAATCAAGTTAGTACATTTCAAACATGAAAAAGGTCATTTTATAATCAACATGAAAAACCATAATTCCAAAGGTATAAAACACAAAAAAATGCTTACCGAAGAAATAAAATGTATCATGCACCGCACCTTCCACCCTGCCCTGTGGTGCAACTGATGTCCCTCTCTCCGAAAATGTACTCAATGGGACCGTAATGTTGCAACCACACACAAGCTGACCTGCTGTGAGGTAAAATCAAGTTAGTACATTTCAAACATGAAAAAGGTCATTTTATAATCAACATGAAAAACCATAATTCCAAAGGTATAAAACACAAAAAAATGCTTACCGAAGAAATAAAATGTATCATGCACCGCACCTTCCACCCTGCCCTGTGGTGCAACTGATGTCCCTCTCTCCGAAAATGTACTCAATGGGACCGTAATGTTGCAACCACACACAAGCTGACCTGCTGTGAGGTAAAATCGAGTTTTTACATTTCAAACATGGAAAAGGTCATTTTATAATCAACATGAAAAACCAAAATTCCAAAAGTATAAAACACAAAAAAATGCTTACCGAAGAAATAAAATGTATCATGCACCGCACCTTCCACCCTGCCCTGTGGTGCAACTGATGTCCCTCTCTCCAAAAATGTACTCAATGGGATGGTAATGTTGCAACCACACACAAGCTGACCTGCTGTGAGGTAAAATCGAGTTTTTACATTTCAAACATGAAAAAGGTCATTTTATAATCAACATGAAAAACCAAAATTCCAAAAGTATAAAACACAAAAAAATGCTTACCGAAGAAAGAAAATATATCGTGCAGCGCACCCTCCACCCTGCCCTGTGGTGCAACTGATGTCCCTCTCTCCAAAAATGTACTCAATGGGACCGTAATGTTGCAACCACACACAAGCTGACCTGCTGTGAGGTAAAATCAAGTTAGTACATTTCAAACATGAAAAAGGTCATTTTATAATCAACATGAAAAACCAAAATTCCAAAAGTATAAAACACAAAAAAATGCTTACCGAAGAAAGAAAATATATCGTGCACGGCACCCTCCACCCTGCCCTGTGGTGCAACTGATGTCCCTCTCTCCAAAAATGTACTCAATGGGACCGTAATGTTGCAACCACACACAAGCTGACCTGCTGTGAGGTAAAATCGAGTTTTTACATTTCAAACATGGAAAAGGTCATTTTATAATCAACATGAAAAACCAAAATTCCAAAAGTATAAAACACAAAAAAATGCTTACCGAAGAAATAAAATGTATCATGCACCGCACCTTCCACCCTGCCCTGTGGTGCAACTGATGTCCCTCTCTCCAAAAATGTACTCAATGGGACCGTAATGTTGCAACCACACACAAGCTGACCTGCTGTGAGGTAAAATCAAGTTAGTACATTTCAAACATGAAAAAGGTCATTTTATAATCAACATGAAAAACCATAATTCCAAAGGTATAAAACACAAAAAAATGCTTACCGAAGAAATAAAATGTATCATGCACCGCACCTTCCACCCTGCCCTGTGGTGCAACTGATGTCCCTCTCTCCGAAAATGTACTCAATGGGACCGTAATGTTGCAACCACACACAAGCTGACCTGCTGTGAGGTAAAATCAAGTTAGTACATTTCAAACATGAAAAAGGTCATTTTATAATCAACATGAAAAACCATAATTCCAAAGGTATAAAACACAAAAAAATGCTTACCGAAGAAATAAAATGTATCATGCACCGCACCTTCCACCCTGCCCTGTGGTGCAACTGATGTCCCTCTCTCCAAAAATGTACTCAATGGGACCGTAATGTTGCAACCACACACAAGCTGACCTGCTGTGAGGTAAAATCAAGTTAGTACATTTCAAACATGAAAAAGGTCATTTTATAATCAACATGAAAAACCATAATTCCAAAGGTATAAAACACAAAAAAATGCTTACCGAAGAAATAAAATGTATCATGCACCGCACCTTCCACCCTGCCCTGTGGTGCAACTGATGTCCCTCTCTCCAAAAATGTACTCAATGGGACCGTAATGTTGCAACCACACACAAGCTGACCTGCTGTGAGGTAAAATCAAGTTAGTACATTTCAAACATGAAAAAGGTCATTTTATAATCAACATGAAAAACCATAATTCCAAAGGTATAAAACACAAAAAAATGCTTACCGAAGAAATAAAATATATCGTGCACCGCACCTTCCACCCTGCCCTGTGGTGCAACTGATGTCCCTCTCTCCAAAAATGTACTCAATGGGACCGTAATGTTGCAACCACACACAAGCTGACCTGCTGTGAGGTAAAATCAAGTTAGTACATTTCAAACATGAAAAAGGTCATTTTATAATCAACATGAAAAACCATAATTCCAAAGGTATAAAACACAAAAAAATGCTTACCGAAGAAATAAAATATATCGTGCACCGCACCTTCCACCCTGCCCTGTGGTGCAACTGATGTCCCTCTCTCCAAAAATGTACTCAATGGGACCGTAATGTTGCAACCACACACAAGCTGACCTGCTGTGAGGTAAAATCAAGTTAGTACATTTCAAACATGAAAAAGGTCATTTTATAATCAACATGAAAAACCATAATTCCAAAGGTATAAAACACAAAAAAATGCTTACCGAAGAAATAAAATATATCGTGCACCGCACCTTCCACCCTGCCCTGTGGTGCAACTGATGTCCCTCTCTCCAAAAATGTACTCAATGGGACCGTAATGTTGCAACCACACACAAGCTGACCTGCTGTGAGGTAAAATCAAGTTAGTACATTTCAAACATGAAAAAGGTCATTTTATAATCAACATGAAAAACCATAATTCCAAAGGTATAAAACACAAAAAAATGCTTACCGAAGAAATAAAATGTATCATGCACCGCACCTTCCACCCTGCCCTGTGGTGCAACTGATGTCCCTCTCTCCAAAAATGTACTCAATGGGACCGTAATGTTGCAACCACACACAAGCTGACCTGCTGTGAGGTAAAATCAAGTTAGTACATTTCAAACATGAAAAAGGTCATTTTATAATCAACATGAAAAACCATAATTCCAAAGGTATAAAACACAAAAAAATGCTTACCGAAGAAATAAAATGTATCATGCACCGCACCTTCCACCCTGCCCTGTGGTGCAACTGATGTCCCTCTCTCCAAAAATGTACTCAATGGGACCGTAATGTTGCAACCACACACAAGCTGACCTGCTGTGAGGTAAAATCAAGTTAGTACATTTCAAACATGAAAAAGGTCATTTTATAATCAACATGAAAAACCATAATTCCAAAGGTATAAAACACAAAAAAATGCTTACCGAAGAAATAAAATATATCGTGCACCGCACCTTCCACCCTGCCCTGTGGTGCAACTGATGTCCCTCTCTCCAAAAATGTACTCAATGGGACCGTAATGTTGCAACCACACACAAGCTGACCTGCTGTGAGGTAAAATCAAGTTAGTACATTTCAAACATGAAAAAGGTCATTTTATAATCAACATGAAAAACCATAATTCCAAAGGTATAAAACACAAAAAAATGCTTACCGAAGAAATAAAATATATCGTGCACCGCACCTTCCACCCTGCCCTGTGGTGCAACTGATGTCCCTCTCTCCAAAAATGTACTCAATGGGACCGTAATGTTGCAACCACACACAAGCTGACCTGCTGTGACGTAAAATCAAGTTAGTACATTTCAAACATGAAAAAGGTCATTTTATAATCAACATGAAAAACCATAATTCCAAAGGTATAAAACACAAAAAAATGCTTACCGAAGAAATAAAATATATCGTGCACCGCACCTTCCACCCTGCCCTGTGGTGCAACTGATGTCCCTCTCTCCAAAAATGTACTCAATGGGACCGTAATGTTGCAACCACACACAAGCTGACCTGCTGTGAGGTAAAATCAAGTTAGTACATTTCAAACATGAAAAAGGTCATTTTATAATCAACATGAAAAACCATAATTCCAAAGGTATAAAACACAAAAAAATGCTTACCGAAGAAATAAAATGTATCATGCACCGCACCTTCCACCCTGCCCTGTGGTGCAACTGATGTCCCTCTCTCCAAAAATGTACTCAATGGGACCGTAATGTTGCAACCACACACAAGCTGACCTGCTGTGAGGTAAAATCAAGTTAGTACATTTCAAACATGAAAAAGGTCATTTTATAATCAACATGAAAAACCAAAATTCCAAAAGTATAAAACACAAAAAAATGCTTACCGAAGAAATAAAATGTATCATGCACCGCACCTTCCACCCTGCCCTGTGGTGCAACTGATGTCCCTCTCTCCAAAAATGTACTCAATGGGACCGTAATGTTGCAACCACACACAAGCTGACCTGCTGTGAGGTAAAATCGAGTTTTTACATTTCAAACATGGAAAAGGTCATTTTATAATCAACATGAAAAACCAAAATTCCAAAAGTATAAAACACAAAAAAATGCTTACCGAAGAAATAAAATGTATCATGCACCGCACCTTCCACCCTGCCCTGTGGTGCAACTGATGTCCCTCTCTCCAAAAATGTACTCAATGGGACCGTAATGTTGCAACCACACACAAGCTGACCTGCTGTGAGGTAAAATCAAGTTAGTACATTTCAAACATGAAAAAGGTCATTTTATAATCAACATGAAAAACCATAATTCCAAAGGTATAAAACACAAAAAAATGCTTACCGAAGAAATAAAATGTATCATGCACCGCACCTTCCACCCTGCCCTGTGGTGCAACTGATGTCCCTCTCTCCAAAAATGTACTCAATGGGACCGTAATGTTGCAACCACACACAAGCTGACCTGCTGTGAGGTAAAATCAAGTTAGTACATTTCAAACATGGAAAAGGTCATTTTATAATCAACATGAAAAACCATAATTCCAAAGGTATAAAACACAAAAAAATGCTTACCGAAGAAATAAAATGTATCATGCACCGCACCTTCCACCCTGCCCTGTGGTGCAACTGATGTCCCTCTCTCCAAAAATGTACTCAATGGGACCGTAATGTTGCAACCACACACAAGCTGACCTGCTGTGAGGTAAAATCAAGTTAGTACATTTCAAACATGAAAAAGGTCATTTTATAATCAACATGAAAAACCATAATTCCAAAGGTATAAAACACAAAAAAATGCTTACCGAAGAAATAAAATGTATCGTGCACCGCAGCCTCCACCCTGCCCTGTGGTGCAACTGATGTCCCTCTCTCCAAAAATGTACTCAATGGGACCGTAATGTTGCAACCACACACAAGCTGACCTGCTGTGAGGTAAAATCAAGTTAGTACATTTCAAACATGAAAAAGGTCATTTTATAATCAACATGAAAAACCATAATTCCAAAGGTATAAAACACAAAAAAATGCTTACCGAAGAAATAAAATGTATCATGCACCGCACCTTCCACCCTGCCCTGTGGTGCAACTGATGTCCCTCTCTCCAAAAATGTACTCAATGGGACCGTAATGTTGCAACCACACACAAGCTGACCTGCTGTGAGGTAAAATCAAGTTAGTACATTTCAAACATGAAAAAGGTCATTTTATAATCAACATGAAAAACCATAATTCCAAAGGTATAAAACACAAAAAAATGCTTACCGAAGAAATAAAATGTATCATGCACCGCACCTTCCACCCTGCCCTGTGGTGCAACTGATGTCCCTCTCTCCAAAAATGTACTCAATGGGACCGTAATGTTGCAACCACACACAAGCTGACCTGCTGTGAGGTAAAATCAAGTTAGTACATTTCAAACATGAAAAAGGTCATTTTATAATCAACATGAAAAACCATAATTCCAAAGGTATAAAACACAAAAAAATGCTTACCGAAGAAATAAAATGTATCATGCACCGCACCTTCCACCCTGCCCTGTGGTGCAACTGATGTCCCTCTCTCCAAAAATGTACTCAATGGGACCGTAATGTTGCAACCACACACAAGCTGACCTGCTGTGAGGTAAAATCAAGTTAGTACATTTCAAACATGAAAAAGGTCATTTTATAATCAACATGAAAAACCAAAATTCCAAAAGTATAAAACACAAAAAAATGCTTACCGAAGAAATAAAATGTATCATGCACCGCACCTTCCACCCTGCCCTGTGGTGCAACTGATGTCCCTCTCTCCAAAAATGTACTCAATGGGACCGTAATGTTGCAACCACACACAAGCTGACCTGCTGTGAGGTAAAATCGAGTTTTTACATTTCAAACATGGAAAAGGTCATTTTATAATCAACATGAAAAACCAAAATTCCAAAAGTATAAAACACAAAAAAATGCTTACCGAAGAAATAAAATGTATCATGCACCGCACCTTCCACCCTGCCCTGTGGTGCAACTGATGTCCCTCTCTCCAAAAATGTACTCAATGGGACCGTAATGTTGCAACCACACACAAGCTGACCTGCTGTGAGGTAAAATCAAGTTAGTACATTTCAAACATGAAAAAGGTCATTTTATAATCAACATGAAAAACCATAATTCCAAAGGTATAAAACACAAAAAAATGCTTACCGAAGAAATAAAATGTATCATGCACCGCACCTTCCACCCTGCCCTGTGGTGCAACTGATGTCCCTCTCTCCAAAAATGTACTCAATGGGACCGTAATGTTGCAACCACACACAAGCTGACCTGCTGTGAGGTAAAATCAAGTTAGTACATTTCAAACATGGAAAAGGTCATTTTATAATCAACATGAAAAACCATAATTCCAAAGGTATAAAACACAAAAAAATGCTTACCGAAGAAATAAAATGTATCATGCACCGCACCTTCCACCCTGCCCTGTGGTGCAACTGATGTCCCTCTCTCCAAAAATGTACTCAATGGGACCGTAATGTTGCAACCACACACAAGCTGACCTGCTGTGAGGTAAAATCAAGTTAGTACATTTCAAACATGAAAAAGGTCATTTTATAATCAACATGAAAAACCATAATTCCAAAGGTATAAAACACAAAAAAATGCTTACCGAAGAAATAAAATGTATCATGCACCGCACCTTCCACCCTGCCCTGTGGTGCAACTGATGTCCCTCTCTCCAAAAATGTACTCAATGGGACCGTAATGTTGCAACCACACACAAGCTGACCTGCTGTGAGGTAAAATCAAGTTAGTACATTTCAAACATGAAAAAGGTCATTTTATAATCAACATGAAAAACCATAATTCCAAAGGTATAAAACACAAAAAAATGCTTACCGAAGAAATAAAATGTATCATGCACCGCACCTTCCACCCTGCCCTGTGGTGCAACTGATGTCCCTCTCTCCAAAAATGTACTCAATGGGACCGTAATGTTGCAACCACACACAAGCTGACCTGCTGTGAGGTAAAATCAAGTTAGTACATTTCAAACATGAAAAAGGTCATTTTATAATCAACATGAAAAACCATAATTCCAAAGGTATAAAACACAAAAAAATGCTTACCGAAGAAAGAAAATATATCGTGCACCGCA
Organism: Schistocerca piceifrons; assembly: GCF_021461385.2. Lineage (NCBI taxonomy): Eukaryota > Metazoa > Arthropoda > Insecta > Orthoptera > Acrididae > Schistocerca > Schistocerca piceifrons. Next base: position 1,048,251 of record NW_025727549.1, on the reverse strand, counting down.
CCTTCCACCCTGCCCTGTGGTGCAACTGATGTCCCTCTCTCCAAAAATGTACTCAATGGGACCGTAATGTTGCAACCACACACAAGCTGACCTGCTGTGAGGTAAAATCAAGTTAGTACATTTCAAACATGAAAAAGGTCATTTTATAATCAACATGAAAAACCATAATTCCAAAGGTATAAAACACAAAAAAATGCTTACCGAAGAAAGAAAATATATCGTGCACCGCACCTTCCACCCTGCCCTGTGGTGCAACTGATGTCCCTCTCTCCAAAAATGTACTCAATGGGACCGTAATGTTGCAACCACATACAAGCTGACCTGCTGTGAGGTAAAATCAAGTTAGTACATTTCAAACATGAAAAAGGTCATTTTATAATCAACATGAAAAACCATAATTCCAAAGGTATAAAACACAAAAAAATGCTTACCGAAGAAATAAAATGTATCATGCACCGCACCTTCCACCCTGCCCTGTGGTGCAACTGATGTCCCTCTCTCCAAAAATGTACTCAATGGGACCGTAATGTTGCAACCACACACAAGCTGACCTGCTGTGAGGTAAAATCAAGTTAGTACATTTCAAACATGGAAAAGGTCATTTTATAATCAACATGAAAAACCATAATTCCAAAGGTATAAAACACAAAAAAATGCTTACCGAAGAAATAAAATGTATCATGCACCGCACCTTCCACCCTGCCCTGTGGTGCAACTGATGTCCCTCTCTCCAAAAATGTACTCAATGGGACCGTAATGTTGCAACCACACAACAGCTGACCTGCTGTGAGGTAAAATCGAGTTTTTACATTTCAAACATGGAAAAGGTCATTTTATAATCAACATGAAAAACCATAATTCCAAAGGTATAAAACACAAAAAAATGCTTACCGAAGAAATAAAATGTATCGTGCACCGCAGCCTCCACCCTGCCCTGTGGTGCAACTGATGTCCCTCTCTCCAAAAATGTACTCAATGGGACCGTAATGTTGCAACCACACACAAGCTGACCTGCTGTGAGGTAAAATCGAGTTTTTACATTTCAAACATGGAAAAGGTCATTTTATAATCAACATGAAAAACCAAAATTCCAAAAGTATAAAACACAAAAAAATGCTTACCGAAGAAAGAAAATATATCGTGCACCGCACCTTCCACCCTGCCCTGTGGTGCAACTGATGTCCCTCTCTCCAAAAATGTACTCAATGGGACCGTAATGTTGCAACAACACACAAGGTGACCTGCTGTGAGGTAAAATCAAGTTAGTACATTTCAAACATGAAAAAGGTCATTTTATAATCAACATGAAAAACCAAAATTCCAAAAGTATAAAACACAAAAAAATGCTTACCGAAGAAATAAAATGTATCATGCACCGCACCTTCCACCCTGCCCTGTGGTGCAACTGATGTCCCTCTCTCCAAAAATGTACTCAATGGGACCGTAATGTTGCAACCACACACAAGCTGACCTGCTGTGAGGTAAAATCGAGTTTTTACATTTCAAACATGGAAAAGGTCATTTTATAATCAACATGAAAAACCAAAATTCCAAAAGTATAAAACACAAAAAAATGCTTACCGAAGAAATAAAATGTATCATGCACCGCACCTTCCACCCTGCCCTGTGGTGCAACTGATGTCCCTCTCTCCAAAAATGTACTCAATGGGACCGTAATGTTGCAACCACACACAAGCTGACCTGCTGTGAGGTAAAATCAAGTTAGTACATTTCAAACATGGAAAAGGTCATTTTATAATCAACATGAAAAACCATAATTCCAAAGGTATAAAACACAAAAAAATGCTTACCGAAGAAATAAAATGTATCATGCACCGCACCTTCCACCCTGCCCTGTGGTGCAACTGATGTCCCTCTCTCCGAAAATGTACTCAATGGGACCGTAATGTTGCAACCACACACAAGCTGACCTGCTGTGAGGTAAAATCAAGTTAGTACATTTCAAACATGGAAAAGGTCATTTTATAATCAACATGAAAAACCAAAATTCCAAAAGTATAAAACACAAAAAAATGCTTACCGAAGAAATAAAATGTATCATGCACCGCACCTTCCACCCTGCCCTGTGGTGCAACTGATGTCCCTCTCTCCAAAAATGTACTCAATGGGACCGTAATGTTGCAACCACACACAAGCTGACCTGCTGTGAGGTAAAATCAAGTTAGTACATTTCAAACATGGAAAAGGTCATTTTATAATCAACATGAAAAACCAAAATTCCAAAAGTATAAAACACAAAAAAATGCTTACCGAAGAAATAAAATGTATCATGCACCGCACCTTCCACCCTGCCCTGTGGTGCAACTGATGTCCCTCTCTCCAAAAATGTACTCAATGGGACCGTAATGTTGCAACCACACACAAGCTGACCTGCTGTGAGGTAAAATCAAGTTAGTACATTTCAAACATGGAAAAGGTCATTTTATAATCAACATGAAAAACCATAATTCCAAAGGTATAAAACACAAAAAAATGCTTACCGAAGAAATAAAATGTATCATGCACCGCACCTTCCACCCTGCCCTGTGGTGCAACTGATGTCCCTCTCTCCGAAAATGTACTCAATGGGACCGTAATGTTGCAACCACACACAAGCTGACCTGCTGTGAGGTAAAATCAAGTTAGTACATTTCAAACATGGAAAAGGTCATTTTATAATCAACATGAAAAACCAAAATTCCAAAAGTATAAAACACAAAAAAATGCTTACCGAAGAAATAAAATGTATCATGCACCGCACCTTCCACCCTGCCCTGTGGTGCAACTGATGTCCCTCTCTCCAAAAATGTACTCAATGGGACCGTAATGTTGCAACCACACACAAGCTGACCTGCTGTGAGGTAAAATCAAGTTAGTACATTTCAAACATGGAAAAGGTCATTTTATAATCAACATGAAAAACCATAATTCCAAAGGTATAAAACACAAAAAAATGCTTACCGAAGAAATAAAATGTATCATGCACCGCACCTTCCACCCTGCCCTGTGGTGCAACTGATGTCCCTCTCTCCGAAAATGTACTCAATGGGACCGTAATGTTGCAACCACACACAAGCTGACCTGCTGTGAGGTAAAATCAAGTTAGTACATTTCAAACATGGAAAAGGTCATTTTATAATCAACATGAAAAACCATAATTCCAAAGGTATAAAACACAAAAAAATGCTTACCGAAGAAATAAAATGTATCATGCACCGCACCTTCCACCCTGCCCTGTGGTGCAACTGATGTCCCTCTCTCCAAAAATGTACTCAATGGGACCGTAATGTTGCAACCACACACAAGCTGACCTGCTGTGAGGTAAAATCAAGTTAGTACATTTCAAACATGGAAAAGGTCATTTTATAATCAACATGAAAAACCAAAATTCCAAAAGTATAAAACACAAAAAAATGCTTACCGAAGAAATAAAATGTATCATGCACCGCACCTTCCACCCTGCCCTGTGGTGCAACTGATGTCCCTCTCTCCAAAAATGTACTCAATGGGACCGTAATGTTGCAACCACACACAAGCTGACCTGCTGTGAGGTAAAATCAAGTTAGTACATTTCAAACATGAAAAAGGTCATTTTATAATCAACATGAAAAACCATAATTCCAAAGGTATAAAACACAAAAAAATGCTTACCGAAGAAATAAAATGTATCATGCACCGCACCTTCCACCCTGCCCTGTGGTGCAACTGATGTCCCTCTCTCCAAAAATGTACTCAATGGGACCGTAATGTTGCAACCACACACAAGCTGACCTGCTGTGAGGTAAAATCAAGTTAGTACATTTCAAACATGGAAAAGGTCATTTTATAATCAACATGAAAAACCAAAATTCCAAAAGTATAAAACACAAAAAAATGCTTACCGAAGAAATAAAATGTATCATGCACCGCACCTTCCACCCTGCCCTGTGGTGCAACTGATGTCCCTCTCTCCAAAAATGTACTCAATGGGACCGTAATGTTGCAACCACACACAAGCTGACCTGCTGTGAGGTAAAATCAAGTTAGTACATTTCAAACATGAAAAAGGTCATTTTATAATCAACATGAAAAACCATAATTCCAAAGGTATAAAACACAAAAAAATGCTTACCGAAGAAATAAAATGTATCATGCACCGCACCTTCCACCCTGCCCTGTGGTGCAACTGATGTCCCTCTCTCCAAAAATGTACTCAATGGGACCGTAATGTTGCAACCACACACAAGCTGACCTGCTGTGAGGTAAAATCAAGTTAGTACATTTCAAACATGAAAAAGGTCATTTTATAATCAACATGAAAAACCATAATTCCAAAGGTATAAAACACAAAAAAATGCTTACCGAAGAAATAAAATGTATCATGCACCGCACCTTCCACCCTGCCCTGTGGTGCAACTGATGTCCCTCTCTCCGAAAATGTACTCAATGGGACCGTAATGTTGCAACCACACACAAGCTGACCTGCTGTGAGGTAAAATCGAGTTTTTACATTTCAAACATGAAAAAGGTCATTTTATAATCAACATGAAAAACCATAATTCCAAAGGTATAAAACACAAAAAAATGCTTACCGAAGAAATAAAATATATCGTGCACCGCACCTTCCACCCTGCCCTGTGGTGCAACTGATGTCCCTCTCTCCAAAAATGTACTCAATGGGACCGTAATGTTGCAACCACACACAAGCTGACCTGCTGTGAGGTAAAATCAAGTTAGTACATTTCAAACATGAAAAAGGTCATTTTATAATCAACATGAAAAACCATAATTCCAAAGGTATAAAACACAAAAAAATGCTTACCGAAGAAATAAAATGTATCATGCACCGCACCTTCCACCCTGCCCTGTGGTGCAACTGATGTCCCTCTCTCCGAAAATGTACTCAATGGGACCGTAATGTTGCAACCACACACAAGCTGACCTGCTGTGAGGTAAAATCAAGTTAGTACATTTCAAACATGAAAAAGGTCATTTTATAATCAACATGAAAAACCATAATTCCAAAGGTATAAAACACAAAAAAATGCTTACCGAAGAAAGAAAATATATCGTGCACCGCACCTTCCACCCTGCCCTGTGGTGCAACTGATGTCCCTCTCTCCAAAAATGTACTCAATGGGACCGTAATGTTGCAACCACACACAAGCTGACCTGCTGTGAGGTAAAATCGAGTTTTTACATTTCAAACATGGAAAAGGTCATTTTATAATCAACATGAAAAACCAAAATTCCAAAAGTATAAAACACAAAAAAATGCTTACCGAAGAAAGAAAATATATCGTGCACCGCACCTTCCACCCTGCCCTGTGGTGCAACTGATGTCCCTCTCTCCGAAAATGTACTCAATGGGACCGTAATGTTGCAACCACACACAAGCTGACCTGCTGTGAGGTAAAATCAAGTTAGTACATTTCAAACATGAAAAAGGTCATTTTATAATCAACATGAAAAACCATAATTCCAAAAGTATAAAACACAAAAAAATGCTTACCGAAGAAAGAAAATATATCGTGCACCGCACCTTCCACCCTGCCCTGTGGTGCAACTGATGTCCCTCTCTCCAAAAATGTACTCAATGGGACCGTAATGTTGCAACCACACACAAGCTGACCTGCTGTGAGGTAAAATCGAGTTTTTACATTTCAAACATGGAAAAGGTCATTTTATAATCAACATGAAAAACCAAAATTCCAAAAGTATAAAACACAAAAAAATGCTTACCGAAGAAATAAAATGTATCATGCACCGCACCTTCCACCCTGCCCTGTGGTGCAACTGATGTCCCTCTCTCCAAAAATGTACTCAATGGGACCGTAATGTTGCAACCACACACAAGCTGACCTGCTGTGAGGTAAAATCAAGTTAGTACATTTCAAACATGAAAAAGGTCATTTTATAATCAACATGAAAAACCATAATTCCAAAGGTATAAAACACAAAAAAATGCTTACCGAAGAAATAAAATGTATCATGCACCGCACCTTCCACCCTGCCCTGTGGTGCAACTGATGTCCCTCTCTCCAAAAATGTACTCAATGGGACCGTAATGTTGCAACCACACACAAGCTGACCTGCTGTGAGGTAAAATCAAGTTAGTACATTTCAAACATGAAAAAGGTCATTTTATAATCAACATGAAAAACCATAATTCCAAAGGTATAAAACACAAAAAAATGCTTACCGAAGAAATAAAATGTATCATGCACCGCACCTTCCACCCTGCCCTGTGGTGCAACTGATGTCCCTCTCTCCAAAAATGTACTCAATGGGACCGTAATGTTGCAACCACACACAAGCTGACCTGCTGTGAGGTAAAATCAAGTTAGTACATTTCAAACATGAAAAAGGTCATTTTATAATCAACATGAAAAACCATAATTCCAAAGGTATAAAACACAAAAAAATGCTTACCGAAGAAATAAAATGTATCATGCACCGCACCTTCCACCCTGCCCTGTGGTGCAACTGATGTCCCTCTCTCCAAAAATGTACTCAATGGGACCGTAATGTTGCAACCACACACAAGCTGACCTGCTGTGAGGTAAAATCAAGTTAGTACATTTCAAACATGAAAAAGGTCATTTTATAATCAACATGAAAAACCATAATTCCAAAGGTATAAAACACAAAAAAATGCTTACCGAAGAAATAAAATGTATCATGCACCGCACCTTCCACCCTGCCCTGTGGTGCAACTGATGTCCCTCTCTCCAAAAATGTACTCAATGGGACCGTAATGTTGCAACCACACACAAGCTGACCTGCTGTGAGGTAAAATCAAGTTAGTACATTTCAAACATGAAAAAGGTCATTTTATAATCAACATGAAAAACCATAATTCCAAAGGTATAAAACACAAAAAAATGCTTACCGAAGAAATAAAATGTATCATGCACCGCACCTTCCACCCTGCCCTGTGGTGCAACTGATGTCCCTCTCTCCAAAAATGTACTCAATGGGACCGTAATGTTGCAACCACACACAAGCTGACCTGCTGTGAGGTAAAATCAAGTTAGTACATTTCAAACATGAAAAAGGTCATTTTATAATCAACATGAAAAACCATAATTCCAAAGGTATAAAACACAAAAAAATGCTTACCGAAGAAATAAAATGTATCATGCACCGCACCTTCCACCCTGCCCTGTGGTGCAACTGATGTCCCTCTCTCCAAAAATGTACTCAATGGGACCGTAATGTTGCAACCACACACAAGCTGACCTGCTGTGAGGTAAAATCGAGTTTTTACATTTCAAACATGAAAAAGGTCATTTTATAATCAACATGAAAAACCAAAATTCCAAAAGTATAAAACACAAAAAAATGCTTACCGAAGAAAGAAAATATATCGTGCACCGCACCTTCCACCCTGCCCTGTGGTGCAACTGATGTCCCTCTCTCCAAAAATGTACTCAATGGGACCGTAATGTTGCAACCACACACAAGCTGACCTGCTGTGAGGTAAAATCGAGTTTTTACATTTCAAACATGGAAAAGGTCATTTTATAATCAACATGAAAAACCAAAATTCCAAAAGTATAAAACACAAAAAAATGCTTACCGAAGAAATAAAATGTATCATGCACCGCACCTTCCACCCTGCCCTGTGGTGCAACTGATGTCCCTCTCTCCAAAAATGTACTCAATGGGACCGTAATGTTGCAACCACACACAAGCTGACCTGCTGTGAGGTAAAATCAAGTTAGTACATTTCAAACATGAAAAAGGTCATTTTATAATCAACATGAAAAACCATAATTCCAAAGGTATAAAACACAAAAAAATGCTTACCGAAGAAATAAAATGTATCATGCACCGCACCTTCCACCCTGCCCTGTGGTGCAACTGATGTCCCTCTCTCCAAAAATGTACTCAATGGGACCGTAATGTTGCAACCACACACAAGCTGACCTGCTGTGAGGTAAAATCGAGTTTTTACATTTCAAACATGAAAAAGGTCATTTTATAATCAACATGAAAAACCAAAATTCCAAAAGTATAAAACACAAAAAAATGCTTACCGAAGAAAGAAAATATATCGTGCAGCGCACCCTCCACCCTGCCCTGTGGTGCAACTGATGTCCCTCTCTCCAAAAATGTACTCAATGGGACCGTAATGTTGCAACCACACACAAGCTGACCTGCTGTGAGGTAAAATCAAGTTAGTACATTTCAAACATGAAAAAGGTCATTTTATAATCAACATGAAAAACCATAATTCCAAAGGTATAAAACACAAAAAAATGCTTACCGAAGAAAGAAAATGTATCGTGCACGGCACCCTCCACCCTGCCCTGTGGTGCAACTGATGTCCCTCTCTCCAAAAATGTACTCAATGGGACCGTAATGTTGCAACCACACACAAGCTGACCTGCTGTGAGGTAAAATCGAGTTTTTACATTTCAAACATGAAAAAGGTCATTTTATAATCAACATGAAAAACCAAAATTCCAAAAGTATAAAACACAAAAAAATGCTTACCGAAGAAAGAAAATATATCGTGCACCGCACCTTCCACCCTGCCCTGTGGTGCAACTGATGTCCCTCTCTCCAAAAATGTACTCAATGGGACCGTAATGTTGCAACCACACACAAGCTGACCTGCTGTGAGGTAAAATCGAGTTTTTACATTTCAAACATGAAAAAGGTCATTTTATAATCAACATGAAAAACCAAAATTCCAAAAGTATAAAACACAAAAAAATGCTTACCGAAGAAAGAAAATATATCGTGCACCGCACCTTCCACCCTGCCCTGTGGTGCAACTGATGTCCCTCTCTCCAAAAATGTACTCAATGGGACCGTAATGTTGCAACCACACACAAGCTGACCTGCTGTGAGGTAAAATCAAGTTAGTACATTTCAAACATGAAAAAGGTCATTTTATAATCAACATGAAAAACCATAATTCCAAAGGTATAAAACACAAAAAAATGCTTACCGAAGAAAGAAAATGTATCGTGCACGGCACCCACCACCCTGCCCTGTGGTGCAACTGATGTCCCTCTCTCCAAAAATGTACTCAATGGGACCGTAATGTTGCAACCACACACAAGCTGACCTGCTGTGAGGTAAAATCGAGTTTTTACATTTCAAACATGGAAAAGGTCATTTTATAATCAACATGAAAAACCAAAATTCCAAAAGTATAAAACACAAAAAAATGCTTACCGAAGAAATAAAATGTATCATGCACCGCACCTTCCACCCTGCCCTGTGGTGCAACTGATGTCCCTCTCTCCAAAAATGTACTCAATGGGACCGTAATGTTGCAACCACACACAAGCTGACCTGCTGTGAGGTAAAATCAAGTTAGTACATTTCAAACATGAAAAAGGTCATTTTATAATCAACATGAAAAACCATAATTCCAAAGGTATAAAACACAAAAAAATGCTTACCGAAGAAATAAAATGTATCATGCACCGCACCTTCCACCCTGCCCTGTGGTGCAACTGATGTCCCTCTCTCCGAAAATGTACTCAATGGGACCGTAATGTTGCAACCACACACCAGTTGACCTGCTGTGAGGTAAAATCGAGTTTTTACATTTCAAACATGGAAAAGGTCATTTTATAATCAACATGAAAAACCATAATTCCAAAAGTATAAAACACAAAAAAATGCTTACCGAAGAAATAAAATGTATCATGCACCGCACCTTCCACCCTGCCCTGTGGTGCAACTGATGTCCCTCTCTCCAAAAATGTACTCAATGGGACCGTAATGTTGCAACCACACACAAGCTGACCTGCTGTGAGGTAAAATCAAGTTAGTACATTTCAAACATGAAAAAGGTCATTTTATAATCAACATGAAAAACCATAATTCCAAAGGTATAAAACACAAAAAAATGCTTACCGAAGAAAGAAAATATATCGTGCACCGCACCTTCCACCCTGCCCTGTGGTGCAACTGATGTCCCTCTCTCCGAAAATGTACTCAATGGGACCGTAATGTTGCAACCACACACAAGCTGACCTGCTGTGAGGTAAAATCGAGTTTTTACATTTCAAACATGGAAAAGGTCATTTTATAATCAACATGAAAAACCAAAATTCCAAAAGTATAAAACACAAAAAAATGCTTACCGAAGAAATAAAATGTATCATGCACCGCACCTTCCACCCTGCCCTGTGGTGCAACTGATGTCCCTCTCTCCAAAAATGTACTCAATGGGACCGTAATGTTGCAACCACACACAAGCTGACCTGCTGTGAGGTAAAATCAAGTTAGTACATTTCAAACATGAAAAAGGTCATTTTATAATCAACATGAAAAACCATAATTCCAAAGGTATAAAACACAAAAAAATGCTTACCGAAGAAATAAAATGTATCATGCACCGCACCTTCCACCCTGCCCTGTGGTGCAACTGATGTCCCTCTCTCCGAAAATGTACTCAATGGGACCGTAATGTTGCAACCACACACAAGCTGACCTGCTGTGAGGTAAAATCAAGTTAGTACATTTCAAACATGAAAAAGGTCATTTTATAATCAACATGAAAAACCATAATTCCAAAGGTATAAAACACAAAAAAATGCTTACCGAAGAAATAAAATGTATCATGCACCGCACCTTCCACCCTGCCCTGTGGTGCAACTGATGTCCCTCTCTCCGAAAATGTACTCAATGGGACCGTAATGTTGCAACCACACACAAGCTGACCTGCTGTGAGGTAAAATCAAGTTAGTACATTTCAAACATGAAAAAGGTCATTTTATAATCAACATGAAAAACCATAATTCCAAAGGTATAAAACACAAAAAAATGCTTACCGAAGAAATAAAATGTATCATGCACCGCACCTTCCACCCTGCCCTGTGGTGCAACTGATGTCCCTCTCTCCAAAAATGTACTCAATGGGACCGTAATGTTGCAACCACACACAAGCTGACCTGCTGTGAGGTAAAATCAAGTTAGTACATTTCAAACATGAAAAAGGTCATTTTATAATCAACATGAAAAACCATAATTCCAAAGGTATAAAACACAAAAAAATGCTTACCGAAGAAATAAAATGTATCATGCACCGCACCTTCCACCCTGCCCTGTGGTGCAACTGATGTCCCTCTCTCCAAAAATGTACTCAATGGGACCGTAATGTTGCAACCACACACAAGCTGACCTGCTGTGAGGTAAAATCAAGTTAGTACATTTCAAACATGAAAAAGGTCATTTTATAATCAACATGAAAAACCATAATTCCAAAGGTATAAAACACAAAAAAATGCTTACCGAAGAAATAAAATGTATCATGCACCGCACCTTCCACCCTGCCCTGTGGTGCAACTGATGTCCCTCTCTCCAAAAATGTACTCAATGGGACCGTAATGTTGCAACCACACACAAGCTGACCTGCTGTGAGGTAAAATCAAGTTAGTACATTTCAAACATGAAAAAGGTCATTTTATAATCAACATGAAAAACCATAATTCCAAAGGTATAAAACACAAAAAAATGCTTACCGAAGAAATAAAATGTATCATGCACCGCACCTTCCACCCTGCCCTGTGGTGCAACTGATGTCCCTCTCTCCAAAAATGTACTCAATGGGACCGTAATGTTGCAACCACACACAAGCTGACCTGCTGTGAGGTAAAATCAAGTTAGTACATTTCAAACATGAAAAAGGTCATTTTATAATCAACATGAAAAACCATAATTCCAAAGGTATAAAACACAAAAAAATGCTTACCGAAGAAATAAAATGTATCATGCACCGCACCTTCCACCCTGCCCTGTGGTGCAACTGATGTCCCTCTCTCCAAAAATGTACTCAATGGGACCGTAATGTTGCAACCACACACAAGCTGACCTGCTGTGAGGTAAAATCAAGTTAGTACATTTCAAACATGAAAAAGGTCATTTTATAATCAACATGAAAAACCATAATTCCAAAGGTATAAAACACAAAAAAATGCTTACCGAAGAAATAAAATGTATCATGCACCGCACCTTCCACCCTGCCCTGTGGTGCAACTGATGTCCCTCTCTCCGAAAATGTACTCAATGGGACCGTAATGTTGCAACCACACACAAGCTGACCTGCTGTGAGGTAAAATCAAGTTAGTACATTTCAAACATGAAAAAGGTCATTTTATAATCAACATGAAAAACCATAATTCCAAAGGTATAAAACACAAAAAAATGCTTACCGAAGAAATAAAATGTATCATGCACCGCACCTTCCACCCTGCCCTGTGGTGCAACTGATGTCCCTCTCTCCAAAAATGTACTCAATGGGACCGTAATGTTGCAACCACACACAAGCTGACCTGCTGTGAGGTAAAATCAAGTTAGTACATTTCAAACATGAAAAAGGTCATTTTATAATCAACATGAAAAACCATAATTCCAAAGGTATAAAACACAAAAAAATGCTTACCGAAGAAATAAAATGTATCATGCACCGCACCTTCCACCCTGCCCTGTGGTGCAACTGATGTCCCTCTCTCCGAAAATGTACTCAATGGGACCGTAATGTTGCAACCACACACAAGCTGACCTGCTGTGAGGTAAAATCAAGTTAGTACATTTCAAACATGAAAAAGGTCATTTTATAATCAACATGAAAAACCATAATTCCAAAGGTATAAAACACAAAAAAATGCTTACCGAAGAAATAAAATGTATCATGCACCGCACCTTCCACCCTGCCCTGTGGTGCAACTGATGTCCCTCTCTCCAAAAATGTACTCAATGGGACCGTAATGTTGCAACCACACACAAGCTGACCTGCTGTGAGGTAAAATCAAGTTAGTACATTTCAAACATGAAAAAGGTCATTTTATAATCAACATGAAAAACCATAATTCCAAAGGTATAAAACACAAAAAAATGCTTACCGAAGAAATAAAATGTATCATGCACCGCACCTTCCACCCTGCCCTGTGGTGCAACTGATGTCCCTCTCTCCGAAAATGTACTCAATGGGACCGTAATGTTGCAACCACACACAAGCTGACCTGCTGTGAGGTAAAATCAAGTTAGTACATTTCAAACATGAAAAAGGTCATTTTATAATCAACATGAAAAACCATAATTCCAAAGGTATAAAACACAAAAAAATGCTTACCGAAGAAATAAAATGTATCATGCACCGCACCTTCCACCCTGCCCTGTGGTGCAACTGATGTCCCTCTCTCCAAAAATGTACTCAATGGGACCGTAATGTTGCAACCACACACAAGCTGACCTGCTGTGAGGTAAAATCAAGTTAGTACATTTCAAACATGAAAAAGGTCATTTTATAATCAACATGAAAAACCATAATTCCAAAGGTATAAAACACAAAAAAATGCTTACCGAAGAAATAAAATGTATCATGCACCGCACCTTCCACCCTGCCCTGTGGTGCAACTGATGTCCCTCTCTCCGAAAATGTACTCAATGGGACCGTAATGTTGCAACCACACACAAGCTGACCTGCTGTGAGGTAAAATCAAGTTAGTACATTTCAAACATGAAAAAGGTCATTTTATAATCAACATGAAAAACCATAATTCCAAAGGTATAAAACACAAAAAAATGCTTACCGAAGAAATAAAATGTATCATGCACCGCACCTTCCACCCTGCCCTGTGGTGCAACTGATGTCCCTCTCTCCAAAAATGTACTCAATGGGACCGTAATGTTGCAACCACACACAAGCTGACCTGCTGTGAGGTAAAATCAAGTTAGTACATTTCAAACATGAAAAAGGTCATTTTATAATCAACATGAAAAACCATAATTCCAAAGGTATAAAACACAAAAAAATGCTTACCGAAGAAATAAAATGTATCATGCACCGCACCTTCCACCCTGCCCTGTGGTGCAACTGATGTCCCTCTCTCCAAAAATGTACTCAATGGGACCGTAATGTTGCAACCACACACAAGCTGACCTGCTGTGAGGTAAAATCAAGTTAGTACATTTCAAACATGAAAAAGGTCATTTTATAATCAACATGAAAAACCATAATTCCAAAGGTATAAAACACAAAAAAATGCTTACCGAAGAAATAAAATGTATCATGCACCGCACCTTCCACCCTGCCCTGTGGTGCAACTGATGTCCCTCTCTCCGAAAATGTACTCAATGGGACCGTAATGTTGCAACCACACACAAGCTGACCTGCTGTGAGGTAAAATCAAGTTAGTACATTTCAAACATGAAAAAGGTCATTTTATAATCAACATGAAAAACCATAATTCCAAAGGTATAAAACACAAAAAAATGCTTACCGAAGAAATAAAATGTATCATGCACCGCACCTTCCACCCTGCCCTGTGGTGCAACTGATGTCCCTCTCTCCAAAAATGTACTCAATGGGACCGTAATGTTGCAACCACACACAAGCTGACCTGCTGTGAGGTAAAATCAAGTTAGTACATTTCAAACATGAAAAAGGTCATTTTATAATCAACATGAAAAACCATAATTCCAAAGGTATAAAACACAAAAAAATGCTTACCGAAGAAATAAAATGTATCATGCACCGCACCTTCCACCCTGCCCTGTGGTGCAACTGATGTCCCTCTCTCCAAAAATGTACTCAATGGGACCGTAATGTTGCAACCACACACAAGCTGACCTGCTGTGAGGTAAAATCAAGTTAGTACATTTCAAACATGAAAAAGGTCATTTTATAATCAACATGAAAAACCATAATTCCAAAGGTATAAAACACAAAAAAATGCTTACCGAAGAAATAAAATGTATCATGCACCGCACCTTCCACCCTGCCCTGTGGTGCAACTGATGTCCCTCTCTCCGAAAATGTACTCAATGGGACCGTAATGTTGCAACCACACACAAGCTGACCTGCTGTGAGGTAAAATCAAGTTAGTACATTTCAAACATGAAAAAGGTCATTTTATAATCAACATGAAAAACCATAATTCCAAAGGTATAAAACACAAAAAAATGCTTACCGAAGAAATAAAATGTATCATGCACCGCACCTTCCACCCTGCCCTGTGGTGCAACTGATGTCCCTCTCTCCAAAAATGTACTCAATGGGACCGTAATGTTGCAACCACACACAAGCTGACCTGCTGTGAGGTAAAATCAAGTTAGTACATTTCAAACATGAAAAAGGTCATTTTATAATCAACATGAAAAACCATAATTCCAAAGGTATAAAACACAAAAAAATGCTTACCGAAGAAATAAAATGTATCATGCACCGCACCTTCCACCCTGCCCTGTGGTGCAACTGATGTCCCTCTCTCCGAAAATGTACTCAATGGGACCGTAATGTTGCAACCACACACAAGCTGACCTGCTGTGAGGTAAAATCAAGTTAGTACATTTCAAACATGAAAAAGGTCATTTTATAATCAACATGAAAAACCATAATTCCAAAGGTATAAAACACAAAAAAATGCTTACCGAAGAAATAAAATGTATCATGCACCGCACCTTCCACCCTGCCCTGTGGTGCAACTGATGTCCCTCTCTCCAAAAATGTACTCAATGGGACCGTAATGTTGCAACCACACACAAGCTGACCTGCTGTGAGGTAAAATCAAGTTAGTACATTTCAAACATGAAAAAGGTCATTTTATAATCAACATGAAAAACCATAATTCCAAAGGTATAAAACACAAAAAAATGCTTACCGAAGAAATAAAATGTATCATGCACCGCACCTTCCACCCTGCCCTGTGGTGCAACTGATGTCCCTCTCTCCGAAAATGTACTCAATGGGACCGTAATGTTGCAACCACACACAAGCTGACCTGCTGTGAGGTAAAATCAAGTTAGTACATTTCAAACATGAAAAAGGTCATTTTATAATCAACATGAAAAACCATAATTCCAAAGGTATAAAACACAAAAAAATGCTTACCGAAGAAATAAAATGTATCATGCACCGCACCTTCCACCCTGCCCTGTGGTGCAACTGATGTCCCTCTCTCCAAAAATGTACTCAATGGGACCGTAATGTTGCAACCACACACAAGCTGACCTGCTGTGAGGTAAAATCAAGTTAGTACATTTCAAACATGAAAAAGGTCATTTTATAATCAACATGAAAAACCATAATTCCAAAGGTATAAAACACAAAAAAATGCTTACCGAAGAAATAAAATGTATCATGCACCGCACCTTCCACCCTGCCCTGTGGTGCAACTGATGTCCCTCTCTCCAAAAATGTACTCAATGGGACCGTAATGTTGCAACCACACACAAGCTGACCTGCTGTGAGGTAAAATCAAGTTAGTACATTTCAAACATGAAAAAGGTCAATTTATAATCAACATGAAAAACCATAATTCCAAAGGTATAAAACACAAAAAAATGCTTACCGAAGAAATAAAATGTATCATGCACCGCACCTTCCACCCTGCCCTGTGGTGCAACTGATGTCCCTCTCTCCGAAAATGTACTCAATGGGACCGTAATGTTGCAACCACACACAAGCTGACCTGCTGTGAGGTAAAATCAAGTTAGTACATTTCAAACATGAAAAAGGTCATTTTATAATCAACATGAAAAACCATAATTCCAAAGGTATAAAACACAAAAAAATGCTTACCGAAGAAATAAAATATATCGTGCACCGCACCTTCCACCCTGCCCTGTGGTGCAACTGATGTCCCTCTCTCCAAAAATGTACTCAATGGGACCGTAATGTTGCAACCACACACAAGCTGACCTGCTGTGAGGTAAAATCAAGTTAGTACATTTCAAACATGAAAAAGGTCATTTTATAATCAACATGAAAAACCATAATTCCAAAGGTATAAAACACAAAAAAATGCTTACCGAAGAAATAAAATGTATCATGCACCGCACCTTCCACCCTGCCCTGTGGTGCAACTGATGTCCCTCTCTCCGAAAATGTACTCAATGGGACCGTAATGTTGCAACCACACACAAGCTGACCTGCTGTGAGGTAAAATCAAGTTAGTACATTTCAAACATGAAAAAGGTCATTTTATAATCAACATGAAAAACCATAATTCCAAAGGTATAAAACACAAAAAAATGCTTACCGAAGAAATAAAATGTATCATGCACCGCACCTTCCACCCTGCCCTGTGGTGCAACTGATGTCCCTCTCTCCGAAAATGTACTCAATGGGACCGTAATGTTGCAACCACACACAAGCTGACCTGCTGTGAGGTAAAATCAAGTTAGTACATTTCAAACATGAAAAAGGTCATTTTATAATCAACATGAAAAACCATAATTCCAAAGGTATAAAACACAAAAAAATGCTTACCGAAGAAATAAAATGTATCATGCACCGCACCTTCCACCCTGCCCTGTGGTGCAACTGATGTCCCTCTCTCCAAAAATGTACTCAATGGGACCGTAATGTTGCAACCACACACAAGCTGACCTGCTGTGAGGTAAAATCAAGTTAGTACATTTCAAACATGAAAAAGGTCATTTTATAATCAACATGAAAAACCATAATTCCAAAGGTATAAAACACAAAAAAATGCTTACCGAAGAAATAAAATGTATCATGCACCGCACCTTCCACCCTGCCCTGTGGTGCAACTGATGTCCCTCTCTCCGAAAATGTACTCAATGGGACCGTAATGTTGCAACCACACACAAGCTGACCTGCTGTGAGGTAAAATCAAGTTAGTACATTTCAAACATGAAAAAGGTCATTTTATAATCAACATGAAAAACCAAAATTCCAAAAGTATAAAACACAAAAAAATGCTTACCGAAGAAATAAAATGTATCATGCACCGCACCTTCCACCCTGCCCTGTGGTGCAACTGATGTCCCTCTCTCCGAAAATGTACTCAATGGGACCGTAATGTTGCAACCACACACAAGCTGACCTGCTGTGAGGTAAAATCAAGTTAGTACATTTCAAACATGAAAAAGGTCATTTTATAATCAACATGAAAAACCATAATTCCAAAGGTATAAAACACAAAAAAATGCTTACCGAAGAAATAAAATGTATCATGCACCGCACCTTCCACCCTGCCCTGTGGTGCAACTGATGTCCCTCTCTCCGAAAATGTACTCAATGGGACCGTAATGTTGCAACCACACACAAGCTGACCTGCTGTGAGGTAAAATCAAGTTAGTACATTTCAAACATGAAAAAGGTCATTTTATAATCAACATGAAAAACCATAATTCCAAAGGTATAAAACACAAAAAAATGCTTACCGAAGAAATAAAATGTATCATGCACCGCACCTTCCACCCTGCCCTGTGGTGCAACTGATGTCCCTCTCTCCAAAAATGTACTCAATGGGACCGTAATGTTGCAACCACACACAAGCTGACCTGCTGTGAGGTAAAATCAAGTTAGTACATTTCAAACATGAAAAAGGTCATTTTATAATCAACATGAAAAACCATAATTCCAAAGGTATAAAACACAAAAAAATGCTTACCGAAGAAATAAAATGTATCATGCACCGCACCTTCCACCCTGCCCTGTGGTGCAACTGATGTCCCTCTCTCCAAAAATGTACTCAATGGGACCGTAATGTTGCAACCACACACAAGCTGACCTGCTGTGAGGTAAAATCAAGTTAGTACATTTCAAACATGAAAAAGGTCATTTTATAATCAACATGAAAAACCATAATTCCAAAGGTATAAAACACAAAAAAATGCTTACCGAAGAAATAAAATGTATCATGCACCGCACCTTCCACCCTGCCCTGTGGTGCAACTGATGTCCCTCTCTCCGAAAATGTACTCAATGGGACCGTAATGTTGCAACCACACACAAGCTGACCTGCTGTGAGGTAAAATCAAGTTAGTACATTTCAAACATGAAAAAGGTCATTTTATAATCAACATGAAAAACCATAATTCCAAAGGTATAAAACACAAAAAAATGCTTACCGAAGAAATAAAATGTATCATGCACCGCACCTTCCACCCTGCCCTGTGGTGCAACTGATGTCCCTCTCTCCAAAAATGTACTCAATGGGACCGTAATGTTGCAACCACACACAAGCTGACCTGCTGTGAGGTAAAATCAAGTTAGTACATTTCAAACATGAAAAAGGTCATTTTATAATCAACATGAAAAACCATAATTCCAAAGGTATAAAACACAAAAAAATGCTTACCGAAGAAATAAAATGTATCATGCACCGCACCTTCCACCCTGCCCTGTGGTGCAACTGATGTCCCTCTCTCCAAAAATGTACTCAATGGGACCGTAATGTTGCAACCACACACAAGCTGACCTGCTGTGAGGTAAAATCAAGTTAGTACATTTCAAACATGAAAAAGGTCATTTTATAATCAACATGAAAAACCATAATTCCAAAGGTATAAAACACAAAAAAATGCTTACCGAAGAAATAAAATGTATCATGCACCGCACCTTCCACCCTGCCCTGTGGTGCAACTGATGTCCCTCTCTCCAAAAATGTACTCAATGGGACCGTAATGTTGCAACCACACACAAGCTGACCTGCTGTGAGGTAAAATCAAGTTAGTACATTTCAAACATGAAAAAGGTCATTTTATAATCAACATGAAAAACCATAATTCCAAAGGTATAAAACACAAAAAAATGCTTACCGAAGAAATAAAATGTATCATGCACCGCACCTTCCACCCTGCCCTGTGGTGCAACTGATGTCCCTCTCTCCAAAAATGTACTCAATGGGACCGTAATGTTGCAACCACACACAAGCTGACCTGCTGTGAGGTAAAATCAAGTTAGTACATTTCAAACATGAAAAAGGTCATTTTATAATCAACATGAAAAACCATAATTCCAAAGGTATAAAACACAAAAAAATGCTTACCGAAGAAATAA
The DNA here is from genome assembly GCF_021461385.2 of Schistocerca piceifrons. Lineage (NCBI taxonomy): Eukaryota > Metazoa > Arthropoda > Insecta > Orthoptera > Acrididae > Schistocerca > Schistocerca piceifrons. The sequence continues at coordinate 1,028,489 of NW_025727549.1, read as the reverse complement.
AATGTATCATGCACCGCACCTTCCACCCTGCCCTGTGGTGCAACTGATGTCCCTCTCTCCAAAAATGTACTCAATGGGACCGTAATGTTGCAACCACACACAAGCTGACCTGCTGTGAGGTAAAATCAAGTTAGTACATTTCAAACATGAAAAAGGTCATTTTATAATCAACATGAAAAACCATAATTCCAAAGGTATAAAACACAAAAAAATGCTTACCGAAGAAATAAAATGTATCATGCAGCGCACCCTCCACCCTGCCCTGTGGTGCAACTGATGTCCCTCTCTCCAAAAATGTACTCAATGGGACCGTAATGTTGCAACCACACACAAGCTGACCTGCTGTGAGGTAAAATCAAGTTAGTACATTTCAAACATGAAAAAGGTCATTTTATAATCAACATGAAAAACCATAATTCCAAAGGTATAAAACACAAAAAAATGCTTACCGAAGAAATAAAATGTATCATGCACCGCACCTTCCACCCTGCCCTGTGGTGCAACTGATGTCCCTCTCTCCAAAAATGTACTCAATGGGACCGTAATGTTGCAACCACACACAAGCTGACCTGCTGTGAGGTAAAATCAAGTTAGTACATTTCAAACATGAAAAAGGTCATTTTATAATCAACATGAAAAACCATAATTCCAAAGGTATAAAACACAAAAAAATGCTTACCGAAGAAATAAAATGTATCATGCACCGCACCTTCCACCCTGCCCTGTGGTGCAACTGATGTCCCTCTCTCCAAAAATGTACTCAATGGGACCGTAATGTTGCAACCACACACAAGCTGACCTGCTGTGAGGTAAAATCAAGTTAGTACATTTCAAACATGACAAAAGGTCATTTTATAATCAACATGAAAAACCATAATTCCAAAGGTATAAAACACAAAAAAATGCTTACCGAAGAAATAAAATGTATCATGCACCGCACCTTCCACCCTGCCCTGTGGTGCAACTGATGTCCCTCTCTCCAAAAATGTACTCAATGGGACCGTAATGTTGCAACCACACACAAGCTGACCTGCTGTGAGGTAAAATCAAGTTAGTACATTTCAAACATGACAAAAGGTCATTTTATAATCATCATGAAAAACCATAATTCCAAAGGTATAAAACACAAAAAAATGCTTACCGAAGAAATAAAATGTATCATGCACCGCACCTTCCACCCTGCCCTGTGGTGCAACTGATGTCCCTCTCTCCGAAAATGTACTCAATGGGACCGTAATGTTGCAACCACACACAAGCTGACCTGCTGTGAGGTAAAATCAAGTTAGTACATTTCAAACATGAAAAAGGTCATTTTATAATCAACATGAAAAACCATAATTCCAAAGGTATAAAACACAAAAAAATGCTTACCGAAGAAATAAAATGTATCATGCAGCGCACCCTCCACCCTGCCCTGTGGTGCAACTGATGTCCCTCTCTCCAAAAATGTACTCAATGGGACCGTAATGTTGCAACCACACACAAGCTGACCTGCTGTGAGGTAAAATCAAGTTAGTACATTTCAAACATGAAAAAGGTCATTTTATAATCAACATGAAAAACCATAATTCCAAAGGTATAAAACACAAAAAAATGCTTACCGAAGAAATAAAATGTATCATGCACCGCACCTTCCACCCTGCCCTGTGGTGCAACTGATGTCCCTCTCTCCAAAAATGTACTCAATGGGACCGTAATGTTGCAACCACACACAAGCTGACCTGCTGTGAGGTAAAATCAAGTTAGTACATTTCAAACATGACAAAAGGTCATTTTATAATCAACATGAAAAACCATAATTCCAAAGGTATAAAACACAAAAAAATGCTTACCGAAGAAATAAAATGTATCATGCACCGCACCTTCCACCCTGCCCTGTGGTGCAACTGATGTCCCTCTCTCCAAAAATGTACTCAATGGGACCGTAATGTTGCAACCACACACAAGCTGACCTGCTGTGAGGTAAAATCAAGTTAGTACATTTCAAACATGACAAAAGGTCATTTTATAATCAACATGAAAAACCATAATTCCAAAGGTATAAAACACAAAAAAATGCTTACCGAAGAAATAAAATGTATCATGCACCGCACCTTCCACCCTGCCCTGTGGTGCAACTGATGTCCCTCTCTCCAAAAATGTACTCAATGGGACCGTAATGTTGCAACCACACACAAGCTGACCTGCTGTGAGGTAAAATCAAGTTAGTACATTTCAAACATGAAAAAGGTCATTTTATAATCAACATGAAAAACCATAATTCCAAAGGTATAAAACACAAAAAAATGCTTACCGAAGAAATAAAATGTATCATGCAGCGCACCCTCCACCCTGCCCTGTGGTGCAACTGATGTCCCTCTCTCCAAAAATGTACTCAATGGGACCGTAATGTTGCAACCACACACAAGCTGACCTGCTGTGAGGTAAAATCAAGTTAGTACATTTCAAACATGAAAAAGGTCATTTTATAATCAACATGAAAAACCATAATTCCAAAGGTATAAAACACAAAAAAATGCTTACCGAAGAAATAAAATGTATCATGCACCGCACCTTCCACCCTGCCCTGTGGTGCAACTGATGTCCCTCTCTCCAAAAATGTACTCAATGGGACCGTAATGTTGCAACCACACACAAGCTGACCTGCTGTGAGGTAAAATCAAGTTAGTACATTTCAAACATGAAAAAGGTCATTTTATAATCAACATGAAAAACCATAATTCCAAAGGTATAAAACACAAAAAAATGCTTACCGAAGAAATAAAATGTATCATGCACCGCACCCTCCACCCTGCCCTGTGGTGCAACTGATGTCCCTCTCTCCGAAAATGTACTCAATGGGACCGTAATGTTGCAACCACACACAAGCTGACCTGCTGTGAGGTAAAATCAAGTTAGTACATTTCAAACATGAAAAAGGTCATTTTATAATCAACATGAAAAACCATAATTCCAAAGGTATAAAACACAAAAAAATGCTTACCGAAGAAATAAAATGTATCATGCACCGCACCTTCCACCCTGCCCTGTGGTGCAACTGATGTCCCTCTCTCCAAAAATGTACTCAATGGGACCGTAATGTTGCAACCACACACAAGCTGACCTGCTGTGAGGTAAAATCAAGTTAGTACATTTCAAACATGAAAAAGGTCATTTTATAATCAACATGAAAAACCAAAATTCCAAAAGTATAAAACACAAAAAAATGCTTACCGAAGAAAGAAAATATATCGTGCACCGCACCTTCCACCCTGCCCTGTGGTGCAACTGATGTCCCTCTCTCCGAAAATGTACTCAATGGGACCGTAATGTTGCAACCACACACAAGCTGACCTGCTGTGAGGTAAAATCAAGTTAGTACATTTCAAACATGAAAAAGGTCATTTTATAATCAACATGAAAAACCATAATTCCAAAGGTATAAAACACAAAAAAATGCTTACCGAAGAAAGAAAATATATCGTGCACCGCACCTTCCACCCTGCCCTGTGGTGCAACTGATGTCCCTCTCTCCAAAAATGTACTCAATGGGACCGTAATGTTGCAACCACACACAAGCTGACCTGCTGTGAGGTAAAATCAAGTTAGTACATTTCAAACATGAAAAAGGTCATTTTATAATCAACATGAAAAACCATAATTCCAAAGGTATAAAACACAAAAAAATGCTTACCGAAGAAAGAAAATGTATCGTGCACGGCACCCTCCACCCTGCCCTGTGGTGCAACTGATGTCCCTCTCTCCAAAAATGTACTCAATGGGACCGTAATGTTGCAACCACACACAAGCTGACCTGCTGTGAGGTAAAATCAAGTTAGTACATTTCAAACATGAAAAAGGTCATTTTATAATCAACATGAAAAACCATAATTCCAAAGGTATAAAACACAAAAAAATGCTTACCGAAGAAATAAAATGTATCATGCACCGCACCTTCCACCCTGCCCTGTGGTGCAACTGATGTCCCTCTCTCCAAAAATGTACTCAATGGGACCGTAATGTTGCAACCACACACAAGCTGACCTGCTGTGAGGTAAAATCAAGTTAGTACATTTCAAACATGAAAAAGGTCATTTTATAATCAACATGAAAAACCATAATTCCAAAGGTATAAAACACAAAAAAATGCTTACCGAAGAAATAAAATGTATCATGCACCGCACCTTCCACCCTGCCCTGTGGTGCAACTGATGTCCCTCTCTCCGAAAATGTACTCAATGGGACCGTAATGTTGCAACCACACACAAGCTGACCTGCTGTGAGGTAAAATCAAGTTAGTACATTTCAAACATGAAAAAGGTCATTTTATAATCAACATGAAAAACCATAATTCCAAAGGTATAAAACACAAAAAAATGCTTACCGAAGAAATAAAATGTATCATGCACCGCACCTTCCACCCTGCCCTGTGGTGCAACTGATGTCCCTCTCTCCAAAAATGTACTCAATGGGACCGTAATGTTGCAACCACACACAAGCTGACCTGCTGTGAGGTAAAATCAAGTTAGTACATTTCAAACATGAAAAAGGTCATTTTATAATCAACATGAAAAACCATAATTCCAAAGGTATAAAACACAAAAAAATGCTTACCGAAGAAATAAAATGTATCATGCACCGCACCTTCCACCCTGCCCTGTGGTGCAACTGATGTCCCTCTCTCCGAAAATGTACTCAATGGGACCGTAATGTTGCAACCACACACAAGCTGACCTGCTGTGAGGTAAAATCAAGTTAGTACATTTCAAACATGAAAAAGGTCATTTTATAATCAACATGAAAAACCATAATTCCAAAGGTATAAAACACAAAAAAATGCTTACCGAAGAAAGAAAATGTATCGTGCACGGCACCCTCCACCCTGCCCTGTGGTGCAACTGATGTCCCTCTCTCCAAAAATGTACTCAATGGGACCGTAATGTTGCAACCACACACAAGCTGACCTGCTGTGAGGTAAAATCGAGTTTTTACATTTCAAACATGAAAAAGGTCATTTTATAATCAACATGAAAAACCATAATTCCAAAGGTATAAAACACAAAAAAATGCTTACCGAAGACAGAAAATGTATCGTGCACGGCACCCTCCACCCTGCCCTGTGGTGCAACTGATGTCCCTCTCTCCAAAAATGTACTCAATGGGACCGTAATGTTGCAACCACACACAAGCTGACCTGCTGTGAGGTAAAATCAAGTTAGTACATTTCAAACATGAAAAAGGTCATTTTATAATCAACATGAAAAACCATAATTCCAAAGGTATAAAACACAAAAAAATGCTTACCGAAGAAATAAAATGTATCATGCACCGCACCTTCCACCCTGCCCTGTGGTGCAACTGATGTCCCTCTCTCCGAAAATGTACTCAATGGGACCGTAATGTTGCAACCACACACAAGCTGACCTGCTGTGAGGTAAAATCAAGTTAGTACATTTCAAACATGAAAAAGGTCATTTTATAATCAACATGAAAAACCATAATTCCAAAGGTATAAAACACAAAAAAATGCTTACCGAAGACAGAAAATGTATCGTGCACGGCACCCTCCACCCTGCCCTGTGGTGCAACTGATGTCCCTCTCTCCAAAAATGTACTCAATGGGACCGTAATGTTGCAACCACACACAAGCTGACCTGCTGTGAGGTAAAATCGAGTTTTTACATTTCAAACATGAAAAAGGTCATTTTATAATCAACATGAAAAACCATAATTCCAAAGGTATAAAACACAAAAAAATGCTTACCGAAGAAAGAAAATATATCGTGCACCGCACCTTCCACCCTGCCCTGTGGTGCAACTGATGTCCCTCTCTCCGAAAATGTACTCAATGGGACCGTAATGTTGCAACCACACACAAGCTGACCTGCTGTGAGGTAAAATCAAGTTAGTACATTTCAAACATGAAAAAGGTCATTTTATAATCAACATGAAAAACCATAATTCCAAAGGTATAAAACACAAAAAAATGCTTACCGAAGAAATAAAATGTATCATGCACCGCACCTTCCACCCTGCCCTGTGGTGCAACTGATGTCCCTCTCTCCAAAAATGTACTCAATGGGACCGTAATGTTGCAACCACACACAAGCTGACCTGCTGTGAGGTAAAATCAAGTTAGTACATTTCAAACATGAAAAAGGTCATTTTATAATCAACATGAAAAACCATAATTCCAAAGGTATAAAACACAAAAAAATGCTTACCGAAGAAATAAAATGTATCATGCACCGCACCTTCCACCCTGCCCTGTGGTGCAACTGATGTCCCTCTCTCCGAAAATGTACTCAATGGGACCGTAATGTTGCAACCACACACAAGCTGACCTGCTGTGAGGTAAAATCAAGTTAGTACATTTCAAACATGAAAAAGGTCATTTTATAATCAACATGAAAAACCATAATTCCAAAGGTATAAAACACAAAAAAATGCTTACCGAAGAAATAAAATGTATCATGCACCGCACCTTCCACCCTGCCCTGTGGTGCAACTGATGTCCCTCTCTCCGAAAATGTACTCAATGGGACCGTAATGTTGCAACCACACACAAGCTGACCTGCTGTGAGGTAAAATCAAGTTAGTACATTTCAAACATGAAAAAGGTCATTTTATAATCAACATGAAAAACCATAATTCCAAAGGTATAAAACACAAAAAAATGCTTACCGAAGAAATAAAATGTATCATGCACCGCACCTTCCACCCTGCCCTGTGGTGCAACTGATGTCCCTCTCTCCAAAAATGTACTCAATGGGACCGTAATGTTGCAACCACACACAAGCTGACCTGCTGTGAGGTAAAATCAAGTTAGTACATTTCAAACATGAAAAAGGTCATTTTATAATCAACATGAAAAACCATAATTCCAAAGGTATAAAACACAAAAAAATGCTTACCGAAGAAATAAAATGTATCATGCACCGCACCTTCCACCCTGCCCTGTGGTGCAACTGATGTCCCTCTCTCCAAAAATGTACTCAATGGGACCGTAATGTTGCAACCACACACAAGCTGACCTGCTGTGAGGTAAAATCAAGTTAGTACATTTCAAACATGAAAAAGGTCATTTTATAATCAACATGAAAAACCATAATTCCAAAGGTATAAAACACAAAAAAATGCTTACCGAAGAAATAAAATGTATCATGCACCGCACCTTCCACCCTGCCCTGTGGTGCAACTGATGTCCCTCTCTCCGAAAATGTACTCAATGGGACCGTAATGTTGCAACCACACACAAGCTGACCTGCTGTGAGGTAAAATCAAGTTAGTACATTTCAAACATGAAAAAGGTCATTTTATAATCAACATGAAAAACCATAATTCCAAAGGTATAAAACACAAAAAAATGCTTACCGAAGAAATAAAATGTATCATGCACCGCACCTTCCACCCTGCCCTGTGGTGCAACTGATGTCCCTCTCTCCGAAAATGTACTCAATGGGACCGTAATGTTGCAACCACACACAAGCTGACCTGCTGTGAGATAAAATCAAGTTAGTACATTTCAAACATGAAAAAGGTCATTTTATAATCAACATGAAAAACCATAATTCCAAAGGTATAAAACACAAAAAAATGCTTACCGAAGAAATAAAATGTATCATGCACCGCACCTTCCACCCTGCCCTGTGGTGCAACTGATGTCCCTCTCTCCGAAAATGTACTCAATGGGACCGTAATGTTGCAACCACACACAAGCTGACCTGCTGTGAGGTAAAATCAAGTTAGTACATTTCAAACATGAAAAAGGTCATTTTATAATCAACATGAAAAACCATAATTCCAAAGGTATAAAACACAAAAAAATGCTTACCGAAGAAATAAAATGTATCATGCACCGCACCTTCCACCCTGCCCTGTGGTGCAACTGATGTCCCTCTCTCCGAAAATGTACTCAATGGGACCGTAATGTTGCAACCACACACAAGCTGACCTGCTGTGAGGTAAAATCAAGTTAGTACATTTCAAACATGAAAAAGGTCATTTTATAATCAACATGAAAAACCATAATTCCAAAGGTATAAAACACAAAAAAATGCTTACCGAAGAAATAAAATGTATCATGCACCGCACCTTCCACCCTGCCCTGTGGTGCAACTGATGTCCCTCTCTCCGAAAATGTACTCAATGGGACCGTAATGTTGCAACCACACACAAGCTGACCTGCTGTGAGGTAAAATCAAGTTAGTACATTTCAAACATGAAAAAGGTCATTTTATAATCAACATGAAAAACCATAATTCCAAAGGTATAAAACACAAAAAAATGCTTACCGAAGAAATAAAATGTATCATGCACCGCACCTTCCACCCTGCCCTGTGGTGCAACTGATGTCCCTCTCTCCAAAAATGTACTCAATGGGACCGTAATGTTGCAACCACACACAAGCTGACCTGCTGTGAGGTAAAATCAAGTTAGTACATTTCAAACATGAAAAAGGTCATTTTATAATCAACATGAAAAACCATAATTCCAAAGGTATAAAACACAAAAAAATGCTTACCGAAGAAATAAAATGTATCATGCACCGCACCTTCCACCCTGCCCTGTGGTGCAACTGATGTCCCTCTCTCCGAAAATGTACTCAATGGGACCGTAATGTTGCAACCACACACAAGCTGACCTGCTGTGAGGTAAAATCAAGTTAGTACATTTCAAACATGAAAAAGGTCATTTTATAATCAACATGAAAAACCATAATTCCAAAGGTATAAAACACAAAAAAATGCTTACCGAAGAAATAAAATGTATCATGCACCGCACCTTCCACCCTGCCCTGTGGTGCAACTGATGTCCCTCTCTCCAAAAATGTACTCAATGGGACCGTAATGTTGCAACCACACACAAGCTGACCTGCTGTGAGGTAAAATCAAGTTAGTACATTTCAAACATGAAAAAGGTCATTTTATAATCAACATGAAAAACCATAATTCCAAAGGTATAAAACACAAAAAAATGCTTACCGAAGAAATAAAATGTATCATGCACCGCACCTTCCACCCTGCCCTGTGGTGCAACTGATGTCCCTCTCTCCAAAAATGTACTCAATGGGACCGTAATGTTGCAACCACACACAAGCTGACCTGCTGTGAGGTAAAATCAAGTTAGTACATTTCAAACATGAAAAAGGTCATTTTATAATCAACATGAAAAACCATAATTCCAAAGGTATAAAACACAAAAAAATGCTTACCGAAGAAATAAAATGTATCATGCACCGCACCTTCCACCCTGCCCTGTGGTGCAACTGATGTCCCTCTCTCCGAAAATGTACTCAATGGGACCGTAATGTTGCAACCACACACAAGCTGACCTGCTGTGAGGTAAAATCAAGTTAGTACATTTCAAACATGAAAAAGGTCATTTTATAATCAACATGAAAAACCATAATTCCAAAGGTATAAAACACAAAAAAATGCTTACCGAAGAAATAAAATGTATCATGCACCGCACCTTCCACCCTGCCCTGTGGTGCAACTGATGTCCCTCTCTCCAAAAATGTACTCAATGGGACCGTAATGTTGCAACCACACACAAGCTGACCTGCTGTGAGGTAAAATCAAGTTAGTACATTTCAAACATGAAAAAGGTCATTTTATAATCAACATGAAAAACCATAATTCCAAAGGTATAAAACACAAAAAAATGCTTACCGAAGAAATAAAATGTATCATGCACCGCACCTTCCACCCTGCCCTGTGGTGCAACTGATGTCCCTCTCTCCAAAAATGTACTCAATGGGACCGTAATGTTGCAACCACACACAAGCTGACCTGCTGTGAGGTAAAATCAAGTTAGTACATTTCAAACATGAAAAAGGTCATTTTATAATCAACATGAAAAACCATAATTCCAAAGGTATAAAACACAAAAAAATGCTTACCGAAGAAATAAAATGTATCATGCACCGCACCTTCCACCCTGCCCTGTGGTGCAACTGATGTCCCTCTCTCCGAAAATGTACTCAATGGGACCGTAATGTTGCAACCACACACAAGCTGACCTGCTGTGAGGTAAAATCAAGTTAGTACATTTCAAACATGAAAAAGGTCATTTTATAATCAACATGAAAAACCATAATTCCAAAGGTATAAAACACAAAAAAATGCTTACCGAAGAAATAAAATGTATCATGCACCGCACCTTCCACCCTGCCCTGTGGTGCAACTGATGTCCCTCTCTCCGAAAATGTACTCAATGGGACCGTAATGTTGCAACCACACACAAGCTGACCTGCTGTGAGGTAAAATCAAGTTAGTACATTTCAAACATGAAAAAGGTCATTTTATAATCAACATGAAAAACCATAATTCCAAAGGTATAAAACACAAAAAAATGCTTACCGAAGAAATAAAATGTATCATGCACCGCACCTTCCACCCTGCCCTGTGGTGCAACTGATGTCCCTCTCTCCGAAAATGTACTCAATGGGACCGTAATGTTGCAACCACACACAAGCTGACCTGCTGTGAGGTAAAATCAAGTTAGTACATTTCAAACATGAAAAAGGTCATTTTATAATCAACATGAAAAACCATAATTCCAAAGGTATAAAACACAAAAAAATGCTTACCGAAGAAATAAAATGTATCATGCACCGCACCTTCCACCCTGCCCTGTGGTGCAACTGATGTCCCTCTCTCCGAAAATGTACTCAATGGGACCGTAATGTTGCAACCACACACAAGCTGACCTGCTGTGAGGTAAAATCAAGTTAGTACATTTCAAACATGAAAAAGGTCATTTTATAATCAACATGAAAAACCATAATTCCAAAGGTATAAAACACAAAAAAATGCTTACCGAAGAAATAAAATGTATCATGCACCGCACCTTCCACCCTGCCCTGTGGTGCAACTGATGTCCCTCTCTCCGAAAATGTACTCAATGGGACCGTAATGTTGCAACCACACACAAGCTGACCTGCTGTGAGGTAAAATCAAGTTAGTACATTTCAAACATGAAAAAGGTCATTTTATAATCAACATGAAAAACCATAATTCCAAAGGTATAAAACACAAAAAAATGCTTACCGAAGAAATAAAATGTATCATGCACCGCACCTTCCACCCTGCCCTGTGGTGCAACTGATGTCCCTCTCTCCGAAAATGTACTCAATGGGACCGTAATGTTGCAACCACACACAAGCTGACCTGCTGTGAGGTAAAATCAAGTTAGTACATTTCAAACATGAAAAAGGTCATTTTATAATCAACATGAAAAACCATAATTCCAAAGGTATAAAACACAAAAAAATGCTTACCGAAGAAATAAAATGTATCATGCACCGCACCTTCCACCCTGCCCTGTGGTGCAACTGATGTCCCTCTCTCCGAAAATGTACTCAATGGGACCGTAATGTTGCAACCACACACAAGCTGACCTGCTGTGAGGTAAAATCAAGTTAGTACATTTCAAACATGAAAAAGGTCATTTTATAATCAACATGAAAAACCATAATTCCAAAGGTATAAAACACAAAAAAATGCTTACCGAAGAAATAAAATGTATCATGCACCGCACCTTCCACCCTGCCCTGTGGTGCAACTGATGTCCCTCTCTCCAAAAATGTACTCAATGGGACCGTAATGTTGCAACCACACAACAGCTGACCTGCTGTGAGGTAAAATCAAGTTAGTACATTTCAAACATGAAAAAGGTCATTTTATAATCAACATGAAAAACCATAATTCCAAAGGTATAAAACACAAAAAAATGCTTACCGAAGAAATAAAATGTATCATGCACCGCACCTTCCACCCTGCCCTGTGGTGCAACTGATGTCCCTCTCTCCAAAAATGTACTCAATGGGACCGTAATGTTGCAACCACACACAAGCTGACCTGCTGTGAGGTAAAATCAAGTTAGTACATTTCAAACATGAAAAAGGTCATTTTATAATCAACATGAAAAACCATAATTCCAAAGGTATAAAACACAAAAAAATGCTTACCGAAGAAATAAAATGTATCATGCACCGCACCTTCCACCCTGCCCTGTGGTGCAACTGATGTCCCTCTCTCCAAAAATGTACTCAATGGGACCGTAATGTTGCAACCACACACAAGCTGACCTGCTGTGAGGTAAAATCAAGTTAGTACATTTCAAACATGAAAAAGGTCATTTTATAATCAACATGAAAAACCATAATTCCAAAGGTATAAAACACAAAAAAATGCTTACCGAAGAAATAAAATGTATCATGCACCGCACCTTCCACCCTGCCCTGTGGTGCAACTGATGTCCCTCTCTCCAAAAATGTACTCAATGGGACCGTAATGTTGCAACCACACACAAGCTGACCTGCTGTGAGGTAAAATCAAGTTAGTACATTTCAAACATGAAAAAGGTCATTTTATAATCAACATGAAAAACCATAATTCCAAAGGTATAAAACACAAAAAAATGCTTACCGAAGAAATAAAATGTATCATGCACCGCACCTTCCACCCTGCCCTGTGGTGCAACTGATGTCCCTCTCTCCAAAAATGTACTCAATGGGACCGTAATGTTGCAACCACACACAAGCTGACCTGCTGTGAGGTAAAATCAAGTTAGTACATTTCAAACATGAAAAAGGTCATTTTATAATCAACATGAAAAACCATAATTCCAAAGGTATAAAACACAAAAAAATGCTTACCGAAGAAATAAAATGTATCATGCACCGCACCTTCCACCCTGCCCTGTGGTGCAACTGATGTCCCTCTCTCCAAAAATGTACTCAATGGGACCGTAATGTTGCAACCACACAACAGCTGACCTGCTGTGAGGTAAAATCAAGTTAGTACATTTCAAACATGAAAAAGGTCATTTTATAATCAACATGAAAAACCATAATTCCAAAGGTATAAAACACAAAAAAATGCTTACCGAAGAAATAAAATGTATCATGCACCGCACCCTCCACCCTGCCCTGTGGTGCAACTGATGTCCCTCTCTCCGAAAATGTACTCAATGGGACCGTAATGTTGCAACCACACACAAGCTGACCTGCTGTGAGGTAAAATCAAGTTAGTACATTTCAAACATGAAAAAGGTCATTTTATAATCAACATGAAAAACCATAATTCCAAAGGTATAAAACACAAAAAAATGCTTACCGAAGAAATAAAATGTATCATGCACCGCACCTTCCACCCTGCCCTGTGGTGCAACTGATGTCCCTCTCTCCAAAAATGTACTCAATGGGACCGTAATGTTGCAACCACACACAAGCTGACCTGCTGTGAGGTAAAATCAAGTTAGTACATTTCAAACATGAAAAAGGTCATTTTATAATCAACATGAAAAACCATAATTCCAAAGGTATAAAACACAAAAAAATGCTTACCGAAGAAATAAAATGTATCATGCACCGCACCTTCCACCCTGCCCTGTGGTGCAACTGATGTCCCTCTCTCCAAAAATGTACTCAATGGGACCGTAATGTTGCAACCACACACAAGCTGACCTGCTGTGAGGTAAAATCAAGTTAGTACATTTCAAACATGAAAAAGGTCATTTTATAATCAACATGAAAAACCATAATTCCAAAGGTATAAAACACAAAAAAATGCTTACCGAAGAAATAAAATGTATCATGCACCGCACCTTCCACCCTGCCCTGTGGTGCAACTGATGTCCCTCTCTCCGAAAATGTACTCAATGGGACCGTAATGTTGCAACCACACACAAGCTGACCTGCTGTGAGGTAAAATCAAGTTAGTACATTTCAAACATGAAAAAGGTCATTTTATAATCAACATGAAAAACCATAATTCCAAAGGTATAAAACACAAAAAAATGCTTACCGAAGAAATAAAATGTATCATGCACCGCACCTTCCACCCTGCCCTGTGGTGCAACTGATGTCCCTCTCTCCGAAAATGTACTCAATGGGACCGTAATGTTGCAACCACACACAAGCTGACCTGCTGTGAGGTAAAATCAAGTTAGTACATTTCAAACATGAAAAAGGTCATTTTATAATCAACATGAAAAACCATAATTCCAAAGGTATAAAACACAAAAAAATGCTTACCGAAGAAATAAAATGTATCATGCACCGCACCTTCCACCCTGCCCTGTGGTGCAACTGATGTCCCTCTCTCCGAAAATGTACTCAATGGGACCGTAATGTTGCAACCACACACAAGCTGACCTGCTGTGAGGTAAAATCAAGTTAGTACATTTCAAACATGAAAAAGGTCATTTTATAATCAACATGAAAAACCATAATTCCAAAGGTATAAAACACAAAAAAATGCTTACCGAAGAAATAAAATGTATCATGCACCGCACCTTCCACCCTGCCCTGTGGTGCAACTGATGTCCCTCTCTCCGAAAATGTACTCAATGGGACCGTAATGTTGCAACCACACACAAGCTGACCTGCTGTGAGGTAAAATCAAGTTAGTACATTTCAAACATGAAAAAGGTCATTTTATAATCAACATGAAAAACCATAATTCCAAAGGTATAAAACACAAAAAAATGCTTACCGAAGAAATAAAATGTATCATGCACCGCACCTTCCACCCTGCCCTGTGGTGCAACTGATGTCCCTCTCTCCGAAAATGTACTCAATGGGACCGTAATGTTGCAACCACACACAAGCTGACCTGCTGTGAGGTAAAATCAAGTTAGTACATTTCAAACATGAAAAAGGTCATTTTATAATCAACATGAAAAACCATAATTCCAAAGGTATAAAACACAAAAAAATGCTTACCGAAGAAATAAAATGTATCATGCACCGCACCTTCCACCCTGCCCTGTGGTGCAACTGATGTCCCTCTCTCCGAAAATGTACTCAATGGGACCGTAATGTTGCAACCACACACAAGCTGACCTGCTGTGAGGTAAAATCAAGTTAGTACATTTCAAACATGAAAAAGGTCATTTTATAATCAACATGAAAAACCATAATTCCAAAGGTATAAAACACAAAAAAATGCTTACCGAAGAAATAAAATGTATCATGCACCGCACCTTCCACCCTGCCCTGTGGTGCAACTGATGTCCCTCTCTCCGAAAATGTACTCAATGGGACCGTAATGTTGCAACCACACACAAGCTGACCTGCTGTGAGGTAAAATCAAGTTAGTACATTTCAAACATGAAAAAGGTCATTTTATAATCAACATGAAAAACCATAATTCCAAAGGTATAAAACACAAAAAAATGCTTACCGAAGAAATAAAATGTATCATGCACCGCACCTTCCACCCTGCCCTGTGGTGCAACTGATGTCCCTCTCTCCGAAAATGTACTCAATGGGACCGTAATGTTGCAACCACACACAAGCTGACCTGCTGTGAGGTAAAATCAAGTTAGTACATTTCAAACATGAAAAAGGTCATTTTATAATCAACATGAAAAACCATAATTCCAAAGGTATAAAACACAAAAAAATGCTTACCGAAGAAATAAAATGTATCATGCACCGCACCTTCCACCCTGCCCTGTGGTGCAACTGATGTCCCTCTCTCCGAAAATGTACTCAATGGGACCGTAATGTTGCAACCACACACAAGCTGACCTGCTGTGAGGTAAAATCAAGTTAGTACATTTCAAACATGAAAAAGGTCATTTTATAATCAACATGAAAAACCATAATTCCAAAGGTATAAAACACAAAAAAATGCTTACCGAAGAAATAAAATGTATCATGCACCGCACCTTCCACCCTGCCCTGTGGTGCAACTGATGTCCCTCTCTCCGAAAATGTACTCAATGGGACCGTAATGTTGCAACCACACACAAGCTGACCTGCTGTGAGGTAAAATCAAGTTAGTACATTTCAAACATGAAAAAGGTCATTTTATAATCAACATGAAAAACCATAATTCCAAAGGTATAAAACACAAAAAAATGCTTACCGAAGAAATAAAATGTATCATGCACCGCACCTTCCACCCTGCCCTGTGGTGCAACTGATGTCCCTCTCTCCGAAAATGTACTCAATGGGACCGTAATGTTGCAACCACACACAAGCTGACCTGCTGTGAGGTAAAATCAAGTTAGTACATTTCAAACATGAAAAAGGTCATTTTATAATCAACATGAAAAACCATAATTCCAAAGGTATAAAACACAAAAAAATGCTTACCGAAGAAATAAAATGTATCATGCACCGCACCTTCCACCCTGCCCTGTGGTGCAACTGATGTCCCTCTCTCCGAAAATGTACTCAATGGGACCGTAATGTTGCAACCACACACAAGCTGACCTGCTGTGAGGTAAAATCAAGTTAGTACATTTCAAACATGAAAAAGGTCATTTTATAATCAACATGAAAAACCATAATTCCAAAGGTATAAAACACAAAAAAATGCTTACCGAAGAAATAAAATGTATCATGCACCGCACCTTCCACCCTGCCCTGTGGTGCAACTGATGTCCCTCTCTCCAAAAATGTACTCAATGGGACCGTAATGTTGCAACCACACACAAGCTGACCTGCTGTGAGGTAAAATCAAGTTAGTACATTTCAAACATGAAAAAGGTCATTTTATAATCAACATGAAAAACCATAATTCCAAAGGTATAAAACACAAAAAAATGCTTACCGAAGAAATAAAATGTATCATGCACCGCACCTTCCACCCTGCCCTGTGGTGCAACTGATGTCCCTCTCTCCGAAAATGTACTCAATGGGACCGTAATGTTGCAACCACACACAAGCTGACCTGCTGTGAGGTAAAATCAAGTTAGTACATTTCAAACATGAAAAAGGTCATTTTATAATCAACATGAAAAACCATAATTCCAAAGGTATAAAACACAAAAAAATGCTTACCGAAGAAATAAAATGTATCATGCACCGCACCTTCCACCCTGCCCTGTGGTGCAACTGATGTCCCTCTCTCCGAAAATGTACTCAATGGGACCGTAATGTTGCAACCACACACAAGCTGACCTGCTGTGAGGTAAAATCAAGTTAGTACATTTCAAACATGAAAAAGGTCATTTTATAATCAACATGAAAAACCATAATTCCAAAGGTATAAAACACAAAAAAATGCTTACCGAAGAAATAAAATGTATCATGCACCGCACCTTCCACCCTGCCCTGTGGTGCAACTGATGTCCCTCTCTCCAAAAATGTACTCAATGGGACCGTAATGTTGCAACCACACAACAGCTGACCTGCTGTGAGGTAAAATCGAGTTTTTACATTTCAAACATGAAAAGGGTCATTTTATAATCAACATGAAAAACCATAATTCCAAAAGTATAAAACACAAAAAAATGCTTACTGAAGAAAGAAAATGTATCGTGCACCGCACCCTCCACCCTGCCCTGTGGTGCAACTGATGTCCCTCTCTCCAAAAATGTACTCAACGGGACCGTAATGTTGCAACCACACACAAGTTGACCTGCTGTGAGGAAAAATCAAGTTAGTACATTTCAAACATGAAAAAGGTCATCTTAAAATCAACATGAAAAACCAAAATTCCAAAGGGATACAACACAAAAAAATGCTTACCGAAGAAAGAAAATGTATCGTGCACCGCACCCTCCACCGTACCCTGTGGTGCAACTGATGTTCCTCTATCCAAAAATGTACTCAATGGGACCGTAATGTTGCAACCACATACAAGCTGACCTGCTGTGAGGTAAAATCGAGTTTTTACATTTCAAACATGAAAAGGGTCATTTTATAATCAACATGAAAAACCAAAATTCCAAAAGTATAAAACACAAAAAAATGCTTACCGAAGAAAGAAAATGTATCGTGCACCGCACCCTCCGCCCTGCCCTGTGGTGCAACTGATGTCCCTCTCTCCAAAAATGTACTCAATGGGACCGTAATGTTGCAACCACACACAAGTTGACCTGCTGTGAGGAAAAATCAAGTTAGTACATTTCAAACATGAAAAAGGTCATTTTAAAATCAACATGAAAAACCAAAATTCCAAAGGGATACAACACAAAAAAATGCTTACCGAAGAAAGAAAATGTATAGTGCACCGCACCCTCCACCGTACCCTGTGGTGCAACTGATGTCCCTCTATCCAAAAATGTACTCAATGGGACCGTAATGTTGCAACCACATACAAGCTGACCTGCTGTGAGGTAAAATCGAGTTTTTACATTTCAAACATGAAAAAGGTCATTTTATAATCAACATGAAAAACCAAAATTCCAAAAGTATAAAACACAAAAAAATGCTTACCGAAGAAAGAAAATGTATCGTGCACCGCACCCTCCACCCTGCCCTGTGGTGCAACTGATGTCCCTCTCTCCAAAAATGTACTCAATGGGACCGTAATGTTGCAACCACACACAAGCTGACCTGCTGTGAGGTAAAATCGAGTTTTTACATTTCAAACATGAAAAAGGTCATTTTATAATCAACATGAAAAACCAAAATTCCAAAAGTATAAAACACAAAAAAATGCTTACCGAAGAAAGAAAATGTATCATGCACCGCACCTTCCACCCTGCCCTGTGGTGCAACTGATGTCCCTCTCTCCGAAAATGTACTCAATGGGACCGTAATGTTGCAACCACACACAAGCTGACCTGCTGTGAGGTAAAATCAAGTTAGTACATTTCAAACATGAAAAAGGTCATTTTATAATCAACATGAAAAACCATAATTCCAAAGGTATAAAACACAAAAAAATGCTTACCGAAGAAATAAAATGTATCATGCACCGCACCTTCCACCCTGCCCTGTGGTGCAACTGATGTCCCTCTCTCCGAAAATGTACTCAATGGGACCGTAATGTTGCAACCACACACAAGCTGACCTGCTGTGAGGTAAAATCAAGTTAGTACATTTCAAACATGAAAAAGGTCATTTTATAATCAACATGAAAAACCATAATTCCAAAGGTATAAAACACAAAAAAATGCTTACCGAAGAAATAAAATGTATCATGCACCGCACCTTCCACCCTGCCCTGTGGTGCAACTGATGTCCCTCTCTCCAAAAATGTACTCAATGGGACCGTAATGTTGCAACCACACAACAGCTGACCTGCTGTGAGGTAAAATCGAGTTTTTACATTTCAAACATGAAAAGGGTCATTTTATAATCAACATGAAAAACCATAATTCCAAAAGTATAAAACACAAAAAAATGCTTACTGAAGAAAGAAAATGTATCGTGCACCGCACCCTCCACCCTGCCCTGTGGTGCAACTGATGTCCCTCTCTCCAAAAATGTACTCAACGGGACCGTAATGTTGCAACCACACACAAGTTGACCTGCTGTGAGGAAAAATCAAGTTAGTACATTTCAAACATGAAAAAGGTCATCTTAAAATCAACATGAAAAACCAAAATTCCAAAGGGATACAACACAAAAAAATGCTTACCGAAGAAAGAAAATGTATCGTGCACCGCACCCTCCACCGTACCCTGTGGTGCAACTGATGTTCCTCTATCCAAAAATGTACTCAATGGGACCGTAATGTTGCAACCACATACAAGCTGACCTGCTGTGAGGTAAAATCGAGTTTTTACATTTCAAACATGAAAAGGGTCATTTTATAATCAACATGAAAAACCAAAATTCCAAAAGTATAAAACACAAAAAAATGCTTACCGAAGAAAGAAAATGTATCGTGCACCGCACCCTCCGCCCTGCCCTGTGGTGCAACTGATGTCCCTCTCTCCAAAAATGTACTCAATGGGACCGTAATGTTGCAACCACACACAAGTTGACCTGCTGTGAGGAAAAATCAAGTTAGTACATTTCAAACATGAAAAAGGTCATTTTAAAATCAACATGAAAAACCAAAATTCCAAAGGGATACAACACAAAAAAATGCTTACCGAAGAAAGAAAATGTATAGTGCACCGCACCCTCCACCGTACCCTGTGGTGCAACTGATGTCCCTCTATCCAAAAATGTACTCAATGGGACCGTAATGTTGCAACCACATACAAGCTGACCTGCTGTGAGGTAAAATCGAGTTTTTACATTTCAAACATGAAAAAGGTCATTTTATAATCAACATGAAAAACCAAAATTCCAAAAGTATAAAACACAAAAAAATGCTTACCGAAGAAAGAAAATGTATCGTGCACCGCACCCTCCACCCTGCCCTGTGGTGCAACTGATGTCCCTCTCTCCAAAAATGTACTCAATGGGACCGTAATGTTGCAACCACACACAAGCTGACCTGCTGTGAGGTAAAATCGAGTTTTTACATTTCAAACATGAAAAAGGTCATTTTATAATCAACATGAAAAACCAAAATTCCAAAAGTATAAAACACAAAAAAATGCTTACCGAAGAAAGAAAATGTATCGTGCACCGCACCTTCCACCCTGCCCTGTGGTGCAACTGATGTCCCTCTCTCCAAAAATGTACTCAATGGGACCGTAATGTTACAACCACACACAAGCTGACCTGCTGTGAGGTAAAATCAAGTTAGTACATTTCAAACATGAAAAAGGTCATTTTAAAATCAACATGAAAAACCATAATTCCAAAGGTATAAAACACAAAAAAATGCTTACCGAAGAAAGAAAATGTATCGTGCACGGCACCCTCCACCCTGCCCTGTGGTGCAACTGATGTCCCTCTCTCCAAAAGTGTACTCAATGGGACCGTAATGTTGCAACCACACACAAGTTGACCTGCTGTGAGGAAAAATCAAGTTAGTACATTTCAAACATGAAAAAGGTCATTTTAAAATCAACATGAAAAACCAAAATTCCAAAGGGATACAACACAACAAAATGCTTACCGAAGAAAGAAAATGTATCGTGCACCGCACCCTCCACCGTACCCTGTGGTGCAACTGAAGTTCCTCTATCCAAAAATGTACTCAATGGGACCGTAATGTTGCAACCACATACAAGCTGACCTGCTGTGAGGTAAAATCGAGTTAGTACATTTCAAACATGAAAAAGGGCATTTTAAAATCAACATGAAAAACCATAATTCCAAAGGTATAAAACACAAAAAAATGCTTACCGAAGAAAGAAAATGTATCGTGCACGGCACCCTCCACCCTGCCCTGTGGTGCAACTGATGTCCCTCTCTCCAAAAATGTACTCAATGGGACCGTAATGTTGCAACCACACACAAGTTGACCTGCTGTGAGGAAAAATCAAGTTAGTACATTTCAAACATGAAAAAGGTCATTTTAAAATCAACATGAAAAACCAAAATTCCAAAGGGATACAACACAAAAAAATGCTTACCGAAGAAAGAAAATGTATCGTGCACCGCACCCTCCACCGTACCCTGTGGTGCAACTGATGTCCCTCTCTCCAAAAATGTACTCAATGGGACCGTAATGTTGCAACCACACACAAGCTGACCTGCTGTGAGGTAAAATCGAGTTTTTACATTTCAAACATGAAAAAGGTCATTTTATAATCAACATCAAAAACCAAAATTCCAAAAGTATAAAACACAAAAAAATGCTTACCGAAGAAAGAAAATATATCGTGCAGCGCACCCTCCACCCTGCCCTGTGGTGCAACTGATGTCCCTCTCTCCAAAAATGTACTCAATGGGACCGTAATGTTGCAACCACACACAAGCTGACCTGCTGTGAGGTAAAATCGAGTTAGTTCATTTCAAACATGAAAAAGGTCATTTTATAATCAACATGAAAAACCAAAATTCCAAAAGTATAAAACACAAAAAAATGCTTACCGAAGAAAGAAAATGTATCGTGCACCGCACCTTCCACCCTGCCCTGTGGTGCAACTGATGTCCCTCTCTCCAAAAATGTACTCAATGGGACCGTAATGTTACAACCACACACAAGCTGACCTGCCGTGAGGTAAAATCGAGTTAGTACATTTCAAACATGAAAAAGGTCATTTTAAAATCAACATGAAAAACCATAATTCCAAAGGTATAAAACACAAAAAAATGCTTACCGAAGAAAGAAAATGTATCGTGCACGGCACCCTCCACCCTGCCCTGTGGTGCAACTGATGTCCCTCTCTCCAAAAATGTACTCAATGGGACCGTAATGCTGCAACCACACACAAGTTGACCTGCTGTGAGGATAAATCAAGTTAGTACATTTCAAACATGAAAAAGGTCATTTTAAAATCAACATGAAAAACCAAAATTCCAAAGGGATACAACACAAAAAAATGCTTACCGAAGAAAGAAAATGTATCGTGCACCGCACCCTCCACCGTACCCTGTGGTGCAACTGATGTTCCTCTATCCAAAAATGTACTCAATGGGACCGTAATGTTGCAACCACATACAAGCTGACCTGCTGTGAGGTAAAATCGAGTTAGTACATTTCAAACATGAAAAAGGGCATTTTAAAATCAACATGAAAAACCATAATTCCAAAGGTATAAAACACAAAAAAATGCTTACCGAAGAAAGAAAATGTATCGTGCACGGCACCCTCCACCCTGCCCTGTGGTGCAACTGATGTCCCTCTCTCCAAAAATGTACTCAATGGGACCGTAATGTTGCAACCACACACAAGTTGACCTGCTGTGAGGAAAAATCAAGTTAGTACATTTCAAACATGAAAAAGGTCATTTTAAAATCAACATGAAAAACCAAAATTCCAAACGGATACAACACAAAAAAATGCTTACCGAAGAAAGAAAATGTATCGTGCACCGCACCCTCCACCGTACCCTGTGGTGCAACTGATGTTCCTCTATCCAAAAATGTACTCAATGGGACCGTAATGTTGCAACCACATACAAGCTGACCTGCTGTGAGGTAAAATCGAGGTAGTACATTTCAAACATGAAAAAGGGCATTTTAAAATCAACATGAAAAACCATAATTCCAAAGGTATAAAACACAAAAAAATGCTTACCGAAGAAAGAAAATGTATCGTGCACCGCACCCTCCACCCTGCCCTGTGGTGCAACTGATGTCCCTCTCTCCAAAAATGTACTCAATGGGACCGTAATGTTGCAACCACACACAAGTTGACCTGCTGTGAGGAAAAATCAAGTTAGTACATTTCAAACATGAAAAAGGTCATTTTAAAATCAACATGAAAAACCAAAATTCCAAAGGGATACAACACAAAAAAATGCTTACCGAAGAAAGAAAATGTATCGTGCACCGCACCCTCCACCGTACCCTGTGGTGCAACTGATGTTCCTCTATCCAAAAATGTACTCAATGGGACCGTAATGTTGCAACCACATACAAGCTGACCTGCTGTGAGGTAAAATCGAGGTAGTACATTTCAAACATGAAAAAGGGCATTTTAAAATCAACATGAAAAACCATAATTCCAAAGGTATAAAACACAAAAAAATGCTTACCGAAGAAAGAAAATATATCGTGCACGGCACCCTCCACCCTGCCCTGTGGTGCAACTGATGTCCCTCTCTCCAAAAATGTACTCAATGGGACCGTAATGTTGCAACCACACACAAGCTGACCTGCTGTGAGGTAAAATCGAGTTTTTACATTTCAAACATGAAAAAGGTCATTTTATAATCAACATGAAAAACCAAAATTCCAAAAGTATAAAACACGAAAAAATGCTTACCGAAGAAAGAAAATGTATCGTGCACCGCACCCTCCACCCTGCCCTGTGGTGCAACTGATGTCCCTCTCTCCAAAAATGTACTCAATGGGACCGTAATGTTGCAACCACACATTAGTTGACCTGCTGTGAGGAAAAATCAAGTTAGTACATTTCAAACATGAAGAAGGTCATTTTAAAATCAACATGAAAAACCAAAATTCCAAAGGGATATAACACAAAAAAATGCTTACCGAAGAAAGAAAATGTATCGTGCACCGCACCCTCCACCGTACCCTGTGGTGCAACTCATGTTCCTCTCTCCAAAAATGTACTCAATGGGACCGTAATTTTGCAACCACACACAATCTGACCTGCTGTGAGGTAAAATCGAGTTAGTACATTTCAAACATGAAAAAGATCATTTTAAAATCAACATGAAACACGAAAATTCCAAAGGTATAAAACACAAAAAAATGCTTACCGAAGAAAGAAAATATATCGTGCAGCGCACCCTCCACCCTGCCCTGTGGTGCAACTGATGTCCCTCTCTCCAAAAATGTACTCAATGGGACCGTAATGTTGCAACCACACACAAGCTGACCTCCTGTGAGGTAAAATCGAGTTTTTACATTTCAAACATGAAAAAGGTCATTTTATAATCAACATGAAAAACCAAAATTCCAAAAGTATAAAACACAAAAAAATGCTTACCGAAGAAAGAAAATGTATCGTGCACGGCACCCTCCACCCTGCCCTGTGGTGCAACTGATGTCCCTCTCTCCAAAAATGTACTCAATGGGACCGTAATGTTGCAACCACACACAAGTTGACCTGCTGTGAGGAAAAATCAAGTTAGTACATTTCAAACATGAAGAAGGTCACTTTAAAATCAACATGAAAAACCAAAATTCCAAAGGGATATAACACAAAAAAATGCTTACCGAAGAAAGAAAATGTATCGTGCACCGCACCCTCCACCGTACCCTGTGGTGCAACTCATGTTCCTCTCTCCAAAAATGTACTCAATGGGACCGTAATGTTGCAACCACACACAAGCTGACCTGCTGTGAGGTAAAATCGAGTTAGTACATTTCAAACATGAAAAAGATCATTTTAAATTAACATGAAACACGAAAATTCCAAAGGTATAAAACACAAAAAAATGCTTACCGAAGAAAGAAAATATATCGTGCAGCGCACCCTCCACCCTGCCCTGTGGTGCAACTGATGTCCCTCTCTCCAAAAATGTACTCAATGGGACCGTAATGTTGCAACCACACACAAGCTGACCTGCTGTGAGGTAAAATCGAGTTTTTACATTTCAAACATGAAAAAGGTCATTTTATAATCAACATGAAAAACCAAAATTCCAAAAGTATAAAACACAAAAAAATGCTTACTGAAGAAAGAAAATGTATTGTGCACTGCACCCTCCACCTTACCCTGTGGTGCAACTGATGTCCCTCTCTCCAAAAATGTACTCAATGGGACCGTAATGTTACAACCACACACAAGCTGACCTGCTGTGAGGTAAAATCGAGGTAGTACATTTCAAACATGAAAAAGGTCATTTTAAAATCAACATGAAAAACCATAATTCCAAAGGTATAAAACACAAAAAAATGCTTACCGAAGAAAGAAAATGTATCGTGCACGGCACCCTCCACCCTGCCCTGTGGTGCAACTGATGTCCCTCTCTCCAAAAATGTACTCAATGGGACCGTAATGTTGCAACCACACACAAGCTGACCTGCTGTGAGGTAAAATCGAGTTTTTACATTTCAAACATGAAAAAGGTCAATTTATAATCAACATGAAAAACCAAAATTCCAAAAGTATAAAACACAAAAAAATGCTTACCGAAGAAAGAAAATGTATCGTGCACCGCACCCTCCACCGTACCCTGTGGTGCAACTCATGTTCCTCTCTCCAAAAATGTACTCAATGGGACCGTAATGTTGCAACCACACACAAGCTGACCTGCTGTGAGGTAAAATCGAGTTAGTACATTTCAAACATGAAAAAGATCATTTTAAAATCAACATGAAACACGAAAATTCCAAAGGTATAAAACACAAAAAAATGCTTACCGAAGAAAGAAAATGTATCGTGCACGGCACCCTCCACCCTGCCCTGTGGTGCAACTGATGTCCCTCTCTCCAAAAATGTACTCAATGGGACCGTAATGTTGCAACCACACAAAAGCTGACCTGCTGTGAGGTAAAATCGAGTTTTTACATTTCAAACATGAAAAAGGTCATTTTATAATCAACATGAAAAACCAAAATTCCAAAAGTATAAAACACAAAAAAATGCTTACCGAAGAAATAAAATGTATCATGCACCGCACCTTCCACCCTGCCCTGTGGTGCAACTGATGTCCCTCTCTCCAAAAATGTACTCAATGTGACCGTAATGTTGCAACCACACACAAGCTGACCTGCTGTGAGGTAAAATCGAGGTAGTACATTTCAAACATGAAAAAGGTCATTTTAAAATCAACATGAAAAACCATAATTCCAAAGGTATAAAACACAAAAAAATGCTTACCGAAGAAAGAAAATGTATCGTGCATGGCACCCTCCACCCTGCCCTGTGGTGCAACTGATGTCCCTCTCTCCAAAAATGTACTCAATGGGACCGTAATGTTGCAACCACACACAAGTTGACCTGCTGTGAGGAAAAATCAAGTTAGTACATTTCAAACATGAAAAAGGTCATTTTAAAATCAACATGAAAAACCAAAATTCCAAAGGTATAAAACACAAAAAAATGCTTACCGAAGAAAGAAAATGTATCGTGCACCGCACCCTCCACCCTGCCCTGTGGTGCAACTAATGTCCCTCTCACGAAATATGTACTCAATGGGACCGTAATGTTGCAACCACACACAAGTTGACCTGCTGTGAGGAAAAATCAAGTTAGTACATTTCAAACATGAAAAAGGTCATTTTAAAATCAACATGAAAAACCAAAATTCCAAAGGGATATAACACAAAAAAATGCTTACCGAAGAAAGAAAATGTATCGTGCACCGCACCCTCCACCACACCCTGTGGTGCAACTCATGTTCCTCTCTCCAAAAATGTACTCAATGGGACCGTAATGTTGCAACCACACACAAGCTGACCTGCTGTGAGGTAAAATCGAGTTAGTACATTTCAAACATGAAAAAGATCATTTTAAAATCAACATGAAACACGAAAATTCCAAAGGTATAAAACACAAAAAAATGCTTACCGAAGAAAGAAAATATATCGTGCAGCGCACCCTCCACCCTGCCCTGTGGTGCAACTGATGTCCCTCTCTCCAAAAATGTACTCAATGGGACCGTAATGTTGCAACCACACACAAGCTGACCTGCTGTGAGGTAAAATCGAGTTAGTACATTTCAAACATGAAAAAGGTCATTTTAAAATCAACATGAAAAACCAACATTCCAAAAGTATAAAACACAAAAAAATGCTTACCGAAGAAAGAAAATGTATCGTGCACCGCACCCTCCACCCTGCCCTGTGGTGCAACTGATGTCCCTCTCTCCAAAAATGTACTCAATGGGACCGTAATGTTGCAACCACACACAAGCTGACCTGCTGTGAGGTAAAATCGAGTTAGTACATTTCAAACATGAAAAAGGTCATTTTAAAATCAACATGAAAAACCAACATTCCAAAAGTATAAAACACGAAAAAATGCTTACCGAAGAAAGAAAATGTATCGTGCACGGCACCCTCCACGCTGCCCTGTGGTGCAACTGATGTCCCTCTCTCCAAAAATGTACTCAATGGGACCGTAATGTTGCAACCACACACAAGTTGACCTGCTGTGAGGAAAAATCAAGTTAGTACATTTCAAACATGAAAAAGGTCATTTTAAAATCAACATGAAAAACCAAAATTCCAAAGGTATAAAACACAAAAAAATGCTTACCGAAGAAAGAAAATGTATCGTGCACGGCACCCTCCACCCTGCCCTGTGGTGCAACTGATGGCTTTCTCTCCAAAAATGTACTCTATGGTACCGTAATGTTGCAACCACACACAAGCTGACCTGCTGTGAGGTAAAATCGTGTTAGTACATTTCAAACATGAAAAAGGTCATTTTAAAATCAACAAAAAAAAATAAAATTCCAAAGGTATAAAACCCAAAAAAATGCTTACCGAAGAAAGAAAATGTATCGTGCACCGCACCCTCCACCCTGCCCTGTGGTGCAACTGATGTCCCTCTCTCCAAAAATGTACTCAATGGGACCGTAATGTTGCAACCACACACAAGCTGACCTGCTGTGAGGTAAAATCGAGTTAGTACATTTCAAACATGAAAAAGGTCATTTTTAAATCAACATGAAAAACCAACATTCCAAAAGTATAAAACACAAAAAAATGCTTACCGAAGAAAGAAAATGTATCGTGCACCGCACCCTCCACCCTGCCCTGTGGTGCAACTGATGTCCCTCTCGCCAAAAATGTACTCAATGGGACCGTAATGTTGCAACCACACACAAGTTGACCTACTGTGAGGAAAAATCAAGTTAGTACATTTCAAACATGAAAAAGGTCATTTTAAAATCAACATGAAAAACCAAAATTCCAAAGGGATACAACACAAAAAAATGCTTACCGAAGAAAGAAAATCTATCGTGCACCGCACCCTCCACCGTACCC
Organism: Schistocerca piceifrons; assembly: GCF_021461385.2. Lineage (NCBI taxonomy): Eukaryota > Metazoa > Arthropoda > Insecta > Orthoptera > Acrididae > Schistocerca > Schistocerca piceifrons. Next base: position 1,000,393 of record NW_025727549.1, on the reverse strand, counting down.
TGTGGTGCAACGGATGTTCCTCTCTCCAAAAATGTACTCAATGGGACCGTAATGTTGCAACCACACACAAGTTGACCTGCTGTGAGGTAAAATCGAGTAAGTACATCTCAAACATGAAAAAGGTCATTTTAAAATCAACATGAAAAACCATAATACCAAAGGTATAAAACACAAAAAAATGCTTACCGAAGAAAGAAAATGTATCGTGCACCGCACCCTCCACCCTGCCCTGTGGTGCAACTAATGTCCCTCTCTCCAAATATGTACTCAATGGGACCGTAATGTTGCAACCACACACAAGTTGACCTGCTGTGAGGAAAAATCAAGTTAGTACATTTCAAACATGAAAAAGGTCATTTTAAATATAACATGAAAAACCAAAATTCCAAAGGGATACAACACAAAAAAATGCTTACCGAAGAAAGAAAATGTATCGTGCACCGCACCCTCCACCGTACCCTGTGGTGCAACTGATGTTCCTCTCTCCAAAAATGTACTCAATGGGACCGTAATGTTGCAACCACACACAAGCTGACCTGCTGTGAGGTAAAATCGAGTTAGTACATTTCAAACAAGAAAAAGGTCATTTTAAAACCAACATGAAAAACCATAATTCCAAAGGTATAAAACACAAAAAAATGCTTACCGAAGAAAGAAAATGTATCGTGCACGGCACCCTACACCCTGCCCTGTGGTGCAACTGATGTCCCTCTCTCCAAAAATGTACTCAATGGGACCGTAATGTTGCAACCACACACAAGCTGACCTGCTGTGAGGTAAAATCGAGTTAGTACATTTCAAACATGAAAAAGATCATTTTAAAATCAACATGAAACACCAAAATTCCAAAGGTATAAAACACAAAAAAATGATAACCGAAGAAAGAAAATGTATCGTGCACCGCACCCTCCACCCTGCCCTGTGGTGCAACTGATGTCCCTCTCTCCAAAAATGTACTCAATGGGACCGTAATGTTGCAACCACACACAAGCTGACCTGCTGTGAGGTAAAATCGAGTTAGTACATTTCAAACATGAAAAAGGTCATTTTAAAATCAACATGAAAAACCAACATTCCAAAAGTATAAAACACAAAAAAATGCTTACCGAAGAAAGAAAATGTATCGTGCACCGCACCCTCCACCCTGCCCTGTGGTGCAACTGATGTCCCTCTCTCCAAAAATGTACTCAATGGGACCGTAATGTTGCAACCACACACATGTTGACCTGCTGTGAGGAAAAATCAAGTTAGTACATTTCAAACATGAAAAAGGTCATTTTAAAATCAACATGAAAAAACCAAAATTCCAAAGGTATAAAACACAAAAAAATGCTTACCGAAGAAAGAAAATGTATCGTGCACGGCACCCTCCACCCTGCCCTGTGGTGCAACTGATGTCCCTCTCTCCAAAAATGTACTCAATGGGACCGTAATGTTGCAACCACACACAAGTTGACCTGCTGTGAGGAAAAATCAAGTTAGTACATTTCAAACATGAAAAAGGTCATTTTAAAATCAACATGAAAAACCAAAATTCCAAAGGTATAAAACAGAAAAAAATGCTTACCGAAGAAAGAAAATGTATCGTGCACGGCACCCACCACCCTGCCCTGTGGTGCCACTGATGTCCCTCTCTCCAAAAATGTACCCAATGGGACCGTAATGTTGCAACCACACACAAGCTGACCTGCTGTGAGGTAAAATCGAGTTAGTACATTTCAAACATGAAAAAGGTCATTTTAAAATCAACATGAAAAACCAACATTCCAAAAGTATAAAACACAAAAAAATGCTTACTGAAGAAAGAAAATGTATCGTGCACCGCACCCTGCCCTGTGGTGCAACTGATGTCCCTCTCTCCAAAAATGTTCTCAAGGGGGCCGTAATGTTGCAACCACACACAAGCTGACCTGCTGTGAGGTAAAATCGAGTTATTACATTTCAAACATGAAAAAGGTCATTTTAAAATCAACATGAAAAACCAACATTCCAAAAGTATAAAACACAAAAAAATGCTTACCGAAGAAAGAAAATGTATCGTGCACGGCACCCACCACCCTGCCCTGTGGTGCCACTGATGTCCCTCTCTCCAAAACTGTACCCAATGGGACCGTAATGTTGCAACCACACACAAGCTGACCTGCTGTGAGGTAAAATCGAGTTAGTACATTTCAAACATGAAAAAGGGTCATTTTAAAATCAACATGAACACCAACATTCCAAAAGTATAAGACACAAAAAAATGCTTACCGAAGAAAGAAAATGTATCGTGCACCGCACCCTCCACCCTGCCCTGTGGTGCAACTGATGTCCCTCTCACCAAAAATGTACTCAATGGGACCGTAATGTTGCAACCACACACAAGTTGACCTGCTGTGAGGAAAAATCAAGTTAGTACATTTCAAACATGAAAAAGGTCATTTTCAAATCAACATGAAACACCAAAATTCCAAAGGTATAAAACACAAAAAAATGCTTACCGAAGAAAGAAAATGTATCGTGCACGGCACCCTCCACCCTGCCCTGTGGTCTAACTGATGTCCCTCTCTCCAAAAATGTACTCAAGGGGGCCGTAATGTTGCAACCACACACAAGCTGACCTGCTGTGAGGTAAAATCGAGTTAGTACATTTCAAACATGAAAAAGGTCATTTTAAAATCAACATGAAAAACCAACATTCCAAAAGTATAAATCACAAAAAAATGCTTACCGAAGAAAGATAATGTATCGTGCACCGCACCCTCCACCTTACCCTGTGGTGCAACTGATGTCCCTCTCTCCAAAAATGTACTCAATGGGACCGTAATGTTGCAACCACACACAAGTTGTCTTGCTGTGAGGAAAAATCGAGTTAGTACATTTCAAACATGAAAAAGGTCATTTTAAAATCAACATGAAACACCAAAATTCCAAAAGTACAAAACACAAAAAAATGCTTACCGAAGAAAGAAAATGTATCGCGCACCGCACCCTCCACCCTGCCCTGTGGTGCAACTGATGTCCCTCTCTCGAAAAATGTACTCAATGGGACCGTAATGTTGCAACCACACACAAGTTGACTTGCTGTGAGGAAAAATCAAGTTAGTACATTTCAAACATGAAAAAGGTCATTTTAAAATCAACATGAAACACCAAAATTCCAAAAGTACAAAACACAAAAAAATGCTTACCGAAGAAAGAAAATGTATCGCGCACCGCACCCTCCACCCTGCCCTGTGGTGCAACTGATGTCCCTCTCTCCAAAAATGTACTCAATGGGACCGTAATGTTGCAACCACACACAAGTTCACTTGCTGTGAGGAAAAATCAAGTTAGTACATTTCAAACATGAAAAAGGTCATTTTAAAATCAACATGAAAAACCAAAATTCCAAAGGTATAAAACACAAAAAAATGCTTACCGAAGAAAGAAAATGTATCGTGCACGGCACCCTCCACCCTGCCCTGTGGTGCAACTGATGTCCCTCTCTCCAAAAATGTACTCAATGGGACCGTAATGTTGCAACCACACACAAGCTGACCTGCTGTGAGGTAAAATCGAGTTAGTACATTTCAAACATGAAAAAGGTCATTTTAAAATCAACATGAAAAACCAACATTCCAAAAGTATAAATCACAAAAAAATGCTTACCGAAGAAAGAAAATGTATCGTGCACCGCACCCTCCACCTTACCCTGTGGTGCAACTGATGTCCCTCTCTCCAAAAATGTACTCAATGGGACCGTAATGTTGCAACCACACACAAGCTGACCTGCTGTGAGGTAAAATCGAGTTAGTACATTGCAAACATGAAAAAGGTCATTTTAAAATCAACATGAAAAACCACAATTCCAAAGGTATAAAACACAAAAAAATGCTTACCGAAGAAAGAAAATGTATCGTGCACCGTACACTCCACCCTGCCCTGTGGTGCAACTGATGACCCTCTCTCCAAAAATGTACTAAATGGGACCGTAATGTTGCAACCACACACAAGTTGACTTGCTGTGAGGAATAATCGAGTTAGTACATTTCAAACATGAAAAATGTCATTTTAAAATCAACGTGAAACACCAAAATTCCAAAAGTATAAAACACAAAAAAAATGCTTACCGAAGAAAGAAAATGTATCGTGCACCGCACCCTCCACCCTGCCCTGTGGTGCAACTGATGTCCCTCTCTCCAAAAATGTACTCAATGGGACCGTAATGTTGCAACCACACACAAGTTGACCTGCTGTGAGGAAAAGTCAAGTTAGTACATTTCCAACATGAAAAAGGTCATTTTAAAATCAGCATGAAAAACCAAAATTCCAAAGGTATAAAACACAAAAAAATGCTTACCGAATAAAAAAAATGTATCGTGCACGGCACCCTCCACCCTGCCCTGTGGTGCAACTGATGTCCCTCTCTCCAAAAATGTATTCATTGGGACCGTAATGTTGCAACCACACACAATCTGACCTGGTGTGAGGTAAAATCCAGTTAGTACATTTGAAACATGAAAAAGGTCATTTTAAGATCAACATGAAACACCAAAATTCCAAAAGTATAAAACACAAAAAAATGCTTACCGAAGAAAGAAAATGTATCGTGCATGGCACCCTCCACCCTGCCCTGTGGTGCAACTGATGTCCCTCTCTCCAAAATTGTACTCAATGGGACAGTAATGTTGCAACCACACACAAGATGACCTGCTGTGAGGTAAAACCGAGTTAGTACATTTCAAACATGAAAAAGGTCATTTTAAAATCAACATGAAACACCAAAATTCCAAAAGTATAAAACACAAAAAAATGCTTACCGAAGAAAGAAAATGTATCGTGCATGGCACCCTCCACACTGCCCTGTGGTGCAACTGATGTCCCTCTCTCCAAAAATGTATTCAATGGGACCGTAATGTTGCAACCACACACAACCTGACCTGCTGTGAGGTAAAATCCAGTTAGTACATTTGAAACATGAAAAAGGTCATTTTAAAATCAACATGAAACACCAAAATTCCAAAAGTATAAAACACAAAAAAATGCTTACCGAAGAAAGAAAATGTATCGTGCATGGCACCCTCCACCCTGCCCTGTGGTGCAACTGATGTCCCTCTCTCCAAAAATGTACTCAATGGGACAGTAATGTTGCAACCACACACAAGATGACCTGCTGTGAGGTAAAATCGAGTTAGTACATTTCAAACATGAAAAAGGTCATTTTAAAATCAACATGAAAAACCAAAATTCCAAAGGTATAAAACACAAAAAAATGCTTACTGAATAAAGAAAATGTATCGTGCACGGCACCCTCCACCCTGCCCTGTGGTGCAACTGATGTCCCTCTCTCCAAAAATGTATTCAATGGGACCGTAATGTTGCAACCACACACAACCTGACCTGGTGTGAGGTAAAATCGAGTTAGTACACTTGAAACATGAAAAAGGTCGTTTTAAAATCAACATGAAACACCAAAATACCAAAAGTATAAAACACAAAAAAATGCTTACCGAAGAATGAAAATGCATCGTGCATGGCACCCTCCACCCTGCCCTGTGGTGCAACTGATGTCCCTCTCTCCAAAAATGTATTCAATGGGACCGTAATGTTGCAACCACACACAACCTGACCTGGTGTGAGGTAAAATCGAGTTAGTACATTTCAAACATGAAAAAGGTCACTTTAAAATCAACATGAAAAACCAACATTCCACAAGTAAAAAACACAAAAAAATGCTTACCGAAGAAAGAAAATGTATCGTGCATGGCACCCTCCACCCTGCCCTGTGGTGCAACTGATGTCCCTCTCTCCAAAAATGTACTCAATGGGACCGTAATGTTGCAACCACACACAAGCTGACCTGCTGTGAGGTAAAATCGAGTTAGTACATTTCAAACATGAAAAAGGTCATTTTAAAATCAACATGAAAAACCAACATTCCAAAAGTATAAAACACAAAAAAATGCTTACCGAAGAAAGAAAATGTATCGTTCACCGCACCCTCCACCCTGCCCTGTGGTGCAACTGATGTCCCTCTCTCCAAAAATGTACTCAATGGGACAGTAATGTTGCAACCACACACAAGATGACCTGCTGTGAGGTAAAATCGAGTTAGTACATTTCAAACATGAAAAAGGTCATTTTAAAATCAACATGAAACATCAAAATTCCAAAAGTATAAAACACAAAAAAATGTTTACCGAAGAAAGAAAATGTATCGTGCATGGCACCCTCCACACTGCCCTGTGGTGCAACTGATGTCCCTCTCTCCAAAAATGTACTCAATGGGACCGTAATGTTGCAACCACACACAAGCTGACCTGCTGTGAAGTAAAATCGAGTTAGTACATTTCAAACATGAAAAAGGTCACTTTAAAATCAACATGAAAAACCAACATTCCAAAAGTAAAAAAACACAAAAAAATGCTTACCGAAGAAAGAAAATGTATCGTGCATGGCACTCTCCACCCTGCCCTGTGGTGCAACTGATGTCCCTCTCTCCAAAAATGTATTCAATGGGTCCGTAATGTTGCAACCACACACAAGATGACCTGCTGTGAGGTAAAATCGAGTTAGTACATTTCAAACATGAAAAGGTCATTTTAAAATCAACATGAAAAACCAACATTCCAAAAGTATAAAACACAAAAAAATGCTTACCGAAGAAAGAAAATGTATTGTGCACCGCACCCTCCACCCTGCCCTGTGGTGCAACTGATGTCCCTCTCTCCAAAAATGTACTCAATGGGACCGTAATGTTGCAACCACACACAAGATGACCTGCTGTGAGGTAAAATCGAGTTAGTACATTTCAAACATGAAAATGGTCATTTTAAAATCAACATGAAACACCAAAATTCCAAAAGTATAAAACACAAAAAAATGCTTACCGAAGAAAGAAAATGTATCGTGCACCGCACCCTCCACCCTGCCCTGTGGTGCAACTGATGTCCCTCTCTCCAAAAATGTACTCAATGGGACCGTAATGTTGCAACCACACACAAGATGACCTGCTGTGTGGTAAAATCGAGTTAGTACATTTCAAACATGAAAAAGGTCATTTAAAGATCAACATGAAAAACCAACATTCCAAAAGTATAAAACACAATAAAATGCTTACCGAAGAAAGAAAATGTATCGTGCACCGCACCCTCCACCCTGCCCTGTGGTGCAACTGATGTCCCTCTCTCCAAAAATGTACTCAATGGGACCGTAGTGTTGCAACCACACACAAGATGACCTGCTGTGAGGTAAAATCGAGTTAGTACATTTCAAACATGAAAAAGGTCTTTTTAAGATCAACATGAAAAACCAACATTCCAAAAGTATAAAACACAAAAAAATGCTTACCGAAGAAAGAAAATGTATCGTTCACCGCACCCTCCACCCTGCCCTGTGGTGCAACTGATGTCCCTCTCTCCAAAAATGTACTCAATGGGACCGTAATGTTGCAACCACACACAAGATGACCTGCTGTGAGGTAAAATCGAGTTAGTACATTTCAAACATGAAAAAGGTCATTTTAAGATCAACATGAAAAACCAACATTCCAAAAGTAAAAAACACAAAAAAATGCTTACCGAAGAAAGAAAATGTATCGTGCATGGCACTCTCCACCCTGCCCTGTGGTGCAACTGATGTCCCTCTCTCCAAAAATGTATTCAATGGGTCCGTAATGTTGCAACCACACACAAGATGACCTGCTGTGAGGTAAAATCGAGTTAGTACATTTCAAACATGAAAAGGTCATTTTAAAATCAACATGAAAAACCAACATTCCAAAAGTATAAAACACAAAAAAATGCTTACCGAAGAAAGAAAATGTATCGTGCACCGCACCCTCCACCCTGCCCTGTGGTGCAACTGATGTCCCTCTCTCCAAAAATGTACTCAATGGGACCGTAATGTTGCAACCACACACAAGATGACCTGCTGTGAGGTAAAATCGAGTTAGTACATTTCAAACATGAAAAAGGTCATTTTAAAATCAACATGAAACACCAAAATTCCAAAAGTATAAAACACAAAAAAATGCTTACCGAAGAAAGAAAATGTATCGTGCACCGCACCCTCCACCCTGCCCTGTGGTGCAACTGATGTCCCTCTCTCCAAAAATGTACTCAGTGGGACCGTAATGTTGCAACCACACACAAGATGACCTGCTGTGTGGTAAAATCGAGTTAGTACATTTCAAACATGAAAAAGGTCATTTTAAGATCAACATGAAAAACCAACATTCCAAAAGTATGAAACACAAAAAAATGCTTACCGAAGAAAGAAAATGTATCGTGCACCGCACCCTCCACCCTGCCCTGTGGTGCAACTGATGTCCCTCTCTCCAAAAATGTACTCAATTGGACCGTAATGTTGCAACCACACACAAGATGACCTGCTGTGAGGTAAAATCGAGTTAGTACATTTCAAACATGAAAAAGGTCATTTTAAGATCAACATGAAAAACCAACATTCCAAAAATATAAAACAGAAAAAAATGCTTACCGAAGAAACAAAATGTATCGTGCACCGCACCCTCCACCCTGCCCTGTGGTGCAACTGATGTCCCTCTCTCCAAAAATGTACTCAATGGGACTGTAATGTTGCAACCACACACAAGATGACCTGCTGTGAGGTAAAATCGAGTTAGTACATTTCAAACATGAAAAAGGTCATTTTAAGATCAACATGAAAAACCAACATTCCAAAAGTATAAGACACAAAAAAATGCTTACCGAAGAAAGAAAATGTATCGTGCACCGCACCCTCCACCCTGCCCTGTGGTGCAACTGATGTCCGTCTCTCCAAAAATGTACTCAATGGGACCGTAATGTTGCAACCACACACAAGGTGACCTGCTGTGAGGTAAAATCGAGTTAGTACACTTCAAACATGAAAAAGGTCATTTTAAGATCAACATGAAAAACCAACATTCCCAAAGTATAAAACACAAAAAAATGCTTACCGAAGAAAGAAAATGTATCGTGCACCGCACCCTCGACCCTACCCTGTCGTGCAACTGATGTCCCTCTCTCCAAAAATGTACTCAATGGGACCGTAATGTTGCAACCACACACAAGATGACCTGCTGTGAGGTAAAATCGAGTTAGTACATTTCAAACATGAAAAAGGTCATTTTAAAATCAACATGAAAAACCAACATTCCAAAAGTATAAAACACAAAAAAATGCTTACCGAAGAAAGAAAATGTATCGTGCACCGCACCCTCCACCCTGCCCTGTGGTGCAACTGATGTCCCACTCTCCAAAAATGTACTCAATGGGACCGTAATGTTGCAACCACACACAAGCTGACCTGCTGTGAGGTAAAATCAAGTTAGTACATTTCAAACATGAAAAAGGTCATTTTAAGATCAACATGAAAAACCAACATTCCAAAAGTATAAAACACAAAAAAATGCTTACCGAAGAAAGAAAATGTATCGTGCACCGCACCCTCCACCCTGCCCTGTGGTGCAACTGATGTCCCTCTCTCCAAAAATGTACTCAATGGGACCGTAATGTTGCAACCACACACAAGATGACCTGCTGTGAGGTAAAATCGAGTTAGTACATTTCAAACATGGAAAAGGTCATTTTAAGATCAACATGAAAAACCAACATTCCAAAAGTATAAAACACAAAAAAATGCTTACCGAAGAAAGAAAATGTATCGTGCATGGCACCCTCCACCCTGCCCTGTGGTGCAACCGATGTCTCTCTCTCCAAAAATGTATTCAATGGGACCGTAATGTTGCAACCACACACAAGCTGACCTGCTGTGAGGTAAAATCGAGTTAGTACATTTCAAACATGAAAAAGGTCATTTTAAAATCAACATAAAACACCAAAATTCCAAAAGTATAAAACACAAAAAAATGCTTACCGAAGAAAGAAAATGTATCGTGCATGGTACCCTCCATCCTGCCCTGTGGTGCAACTGATGTCCCTCTCTCCAAAAATGTACTCAATGGGACCGTAATGTTGCAACCACACACAAGCTGACCTGCTGTGAGGTAGAATCGAGTTAGTACATTTCAAACATGAAAAAGGTCATTTTAAGATCAACATGAAAAACCAACATTCCAAAAGTATAAAACACAAAAAAATGCTTACCGAAGAAAGAAAATGTATCGTGCATGGCACCCTCCACCCTGCCCTGTGGTGCAACTGATGTCCCTCTCTCCAAAAATGTACTCAATGGGACCGTAATGTTGCAACCACACACAAGCTGACCTGCTGTGAGGTAAAATCGAGTTAGTACATTTCAAACATGAAAAATGTCATTTTAAAATCAACTTGAAAAACCAACATTCCAAAAGTATAAAACACAAAAAAATGCTTTCCGAAGAAAGAAAATGTATCGTGCACCGCACCCTCCACCCTGCCCTGTGGTGCAACTGATGTCCCTCTCTCCAAAAATGTACTCAATGGGACCGTAATGTTACAACCACACACAAGATGACCTGCTGTGAGGTAAAATCGAGTTAGTACATTTCAAACATGAAAAAGGTCATTTTAAAATCAACATGAAAAACCAACATTCCAAAAGTATAAAACACAAAAAAATGCTTACCGAAAAAAGAAAATGTATCGTGCATGGCACCCTCCACCCTGCCCTGTGGTGCAACTGATGTCCCTCTCTCCAAAAATGTATTCAATGGGACCGTAATGTTGCAACCACACACAAGATGACCTGCTGTGAGGTAAAATCGAGTTAGTACATTTCAAACATGAAAAAGGTCATTTTAAAATCAACATGAAACACCAAAATTCCAAAAGTATAAAACACAAAAAAATGCTTACCGAAGAAAGAAAATGTATCGTGCATGGCACCCTCCACCCTGCCCTGTGGTGCAACTGATGTCCCTCTCTCCAAAAATGTACTCAATGGGACCGTAATGTTGCAACCACACACAAGTTGACCTGCTGTGAAGTAAAATCGAGTTAGTACATTTCAAACATGAAAAAGGTCACTTTAAAATCAACATGAAAAACCAAAATTCCAAAAGTATAAAAAACAAAAAAATGCTTACCGAAGAAAGAAAACGTATCGTGCACTGCACCTGTGGTGCAAATGGTGTCCCTCTCTACAAAAATGTACTCAATGGGACCGTAATGTTGCAACCACACACAAGTTGACCTGCTGTGAGGAAAAATCAAGTTAGTACATTTCAAAAATGAAAAAGGTCATTTTAAAATCAACATGAAAAACCAAAATTCCAAAGGTATAAAACACAAAAAAATGCTTACCGAAGAAAGAAAATGTATCGTGCACCGCACCCTCAACCCTGCCCTGTGGTGCAACTGATGTCCCTCTCTCCAAAAATGTACTCAATGGGACCGTAATGCTGCAACCACACACAAGATGACCTGCTGTGAGATAAAATCGAGTTAGTACATTTCAAACATGAAAAAGGTCATTTTAAAATCAACATGAAAAACCAACATTCCAAAAGTATAAAACACAAAAAAATGCTTACCGAATAAAGAAAATGTATCGTGCACTGCACCCTCCACACTGTCCTGTGGTGCAACTGATGTCCCTCTCTCCAAAAATGTACTCAATGGGACCGTAATGTTGCAACCACACACAAGCTGACCTGCTGTGAGGTATAATCGAGTTAGTACATTTCAAACATGAAAAAGGTCATTTTAAAATCAACATGAAAAACCAACATTCCAAAAGTATAAAACACAAAAAAATGCTTACCGAAGAAAGAAAATGTATCGTGCATGGCACCCTCCACCCTGCCCTATGGTGCAACTGATGTCCCTCTCTCCAAAAATGTACTCAATGGGACCGTAATGTTGCAACCACACACAAGCTGACCTGCTGTGAGGTAAAATCGAGTTAGTACATTTCAAACATGAAAAAGGTCATTTTAAAATCAACATGAAAAGCCAAAATTCCAAAAGTATAAAAAACAAAAAAATGCTTACCGAAGAAAGAAAATGTATCGTGCACTGCACCTGTGGTGCAAATGATGTCCCTCTCTCCAAAAATGTACTCAATGGGACCGTGATGTTGCAACCACACACAAGCTGACCTGCTGTGTGGTAAAATCGAGTTAGTACATTTCAAACATGAAAAAGGTCATTTTAAAATCAACATGAAAAACCAAAATTCCAAAAGTATAAAAAACAAAAAAATGCTTACCGAAGAAAGAAAATGTATCGTGCACCGCACAATCCAACCTGCCCTGTGGTGCAACTGATGTCCCTCTCTCCAAAAATTTACTCAATGGGACCGTAATGTTGCAACCACACACAAGCTGACCTGGTGTGAGGTAAAATCGAGTTAGTACATTTCAAACATGAAAAAGGTGATTTTAAAATCAACATGAAACTCCAAAATTCCAAAAGTATAAAACACAAAAAAATGCTTACCGAAGAAAGAAAATGTATCGTGCATGGCACCCTCCACCCTGCCCTGTGGTGCAACTGATGTCCCTCTCTCCAAAAATTTACTCAATGGGACCGTAATGTTGCAACCACACACAAGCTGACCTGCTGTGAGGTAAAATCGAGTTAGTACATTTCAAACATGAAAAAGGTCATTTTAAAATCAACATGAAAAACCAAAATTCCAAAAGTATAAAAAACAAAAAAATGCTTACCGAATAAAGAAAATGTATCGTGCACTGCACCTGTGGTGCAAATGATGTCCCTCTCTCCAAAAATGTACTCAATGGGACCGTAATGTTGCAACCACACACAAGCTGACCTGCTGTGAGGTAAAATCGAGTTAGTACATTTCAAACATGAAAAAGGTCATTTTAAAATCAACATGAAAAACCAAAACTCCAAAAGTATAAAAAACAAAAAAATGCTTACCGAAGAAAGAAAATATATCGTGCACCGCACCCTCCACCCTGCCCTGTGGTGCAACTGATGTCCCTCTCTCCAAAAGTGTATTCAAAGGGACCGTATAGTTGCAACCACACACAAGCTGACCTGCTGTGAGGTAAAATCGAGTTAGTACATTTCAAACATGAAAAAAGTGATTTTAAAATCAACATGAAACACCAAAATTCCAAAAGTATAAAACACAAAAAAATGCTTACCGAAGAAAGAAAATGTATCGTGCATGGCACCCTCCACCCTGCCCTGTGGTGCAACTGATGTCCCTCTCTCCAAAAATTTTCTCAATGGGACCGTAATGTTGCAACCACACACAAGCTGACCTGCTGTGAGGTAAAATCGAGTTAGTACATTTCAAACATGAAAAAGGTCATTTTAAAATCAACATGAAAAACCAACATTCCAAAAGTATAAAACACAAAAAAATGCTTACCGAAAAAAGAAAATGTATCATGCACCGCACCCTCCACCCTGCCCTGTGGTGCAACTGATGTCCCTCTCTCCAAAAATGTATTCAATGGGACCGTAATGTTGCAACCACACACAAGCTGACCTGCTGTGAGGTAAAATCGAGTTAGTACATTTCAAACATGAAAAAGGTCATTTTAAAATCAACATGAAAAACCAAAATTCCAAAAGTATAAAAAACAAAAAAATGCTTACCGAAGAAAGAAAATGTATCGTGCACTGCACCTGTAGTGCAAATGATGTCCCTCTCTCCAAAAATGTACTCAATGGGACCGTAATGTTGCAACCACACACAAGATGACCTGCTGTGAGGTAAAATCGAGTTAGTACATTTCAAACATGAAAAAGGTCATTTTAAAATCAACATGAAAAACCAACATTCCAAAAGTATAAAACACAAAAAAATGCTTACCGAAGAAAGAAAATGTATCGTGCACCGCACCCTCCACCCTGCCCTGTGGTGCAACTGATGTCCCTCTCTCCAAAAATGTATTCAATGGGACCGTAATGTTGCAACCACACACAAGCTGACCTGCTGTGAGGTAAAATCGAGTTAGTACATTTCAAACATGAAAAAGGTCATTTTAAAATCATTATGAAAAACCAAAATTCCAAAAGTATAAAAAACAAAAAAATGCTTACCGAAGAAAGAAAATGTATCGTGCACTGCACCTGTGGTGCAAATGATGTCCCTCTCTCCAAAAATGTACTCAATGGGACCGTAATGTTGCAACCACACACAAGCTGACCTGCTGTGAGGTAAAATCGAGTTAGTACATTTCAAACATGAAAAAGGTCATTTTAAAATCAACATGAAAAACCAAAATTCCAAAAGTATAAAAAACAAAAAAATGCTTACCGAAGAAAGAAAATGTATCGTGCACTGCACCTGTGGTGCAAATGATGTCCCTCTCTCCAAAATTGTACTCAATGGGACCGTAATGTTGCAACCACAAGTTGACCTGCTGTGAGGAAAAATCAAGTTAGTACATTTCAAACATGAAAAAGGTCATTTTAAAATCAACATAAAAAACCAAAATTCCAAGAGTATAAAACACAAAAAAATGCTTACCGAAGAAAGAAATTGTATCGTGCACCGCACCTGTGGTGCAAATGATGTTCCTCTCTACAAAAATGTACTCAATGGGACCGTAATGTTGCAACCACACACAAGCTGACCTGCTGTGAGGTAAAATCGAGTTAGTACATTTCAGACATGAAAAAGGTCATTTTAAAATCAACATGAAACACCAAAATTCCAAAAGTATAAAACACAAAAAAATGCTTCCCGAAGAAAGAAAATGTATCGTGCACAGCACCCTCCACCCTGCCATGTGGTGCATCTGATGTCCCTCTATCCAAAAATGTACTCAATGGGACCGTAATGTTGCAACCACACACAAGTTGACCTGCTGTGAAGTAAAATCGAGTTAGTACATTTCAAACATGAAAAAGGTCATTTTAAAATCAACATGAAAAACCAAAATTCAAAAGTATAGAAAACATAAAAATGCTTACCGCAGAAAGAAAATGTATCGTGCACTGCACCTGTGGTGCAAATGATATCCCTCTCTCCAAAATTGTACTCAATGGGACCGTAATGTTGCAACCACACACAAGTTGACCTGCTGTGAGGAAAAATCAAGTTAGTACATTTCAAACATGAAAAAGGTCATTTTAAAATCAACATGAAAAGCCAAAATTCCAAAAGTATAAAACACAAAAAAATGCTTACCGAAGAAAGAAAATGTATCGTGCACCGCACCTGTGGTGCAAATGATGTCCCTCTCTCCAAAAAGGTACTCAATGGGACCGTAATGTTGCAACCACACACAAGCTGACCTGCTGTGAGGTAAAATCGAGTTAGTACATTTCAAACATGAAAAAGGTCATTTTAAAATCAACATGAAAAACCAACATTCCAAAAGTATAAAACACAAAAAAATGCTTACCGAAGAAAGAAAATGTATCGTGCATGGCACCCTCCACCCTGCAATGTGGTGCAACTGATGTCCCACTCTCCAAAAATATATTCAATGGGACCGTAATGTTGCAACCACACACAAGCTGACCTGCTGTGAGGTAAAATCGAGTTAGTACATTTCAAACATGAAAAAGGTCATTTTAAAATCAACATGAAACACCAAAATCCCAAAAGTATAAAACACAAAAAAATGCTTACCGAAGAAAGAAAATGTATCGTCCACCGCACCCTCCACCCTGCCCTGTGGTGCAACTGATGTCCCTCTCTCCAAAAATGTACTCAATGGGACCGTAATGTTGCAACCACACACAAGCTGACCTGCTGTGAGGTAAAATCGAGGTAGTACATTTCAGACATGAAAAAGGTCATTTTAAAATCAACATGAAACACCAAAATTCCAAAAGGATAAAACACAAAAAAATGCTTACCGAAGAAAGAAAATGTATCGTGCACCGCACCCTCCACCCTGCCCTGTGGTGCAACTGATGTCCCTCTCTCCAAAAATGTACTCAATGGGACCGTAATGTTGCAACCACACACAAGTTGACCTGCTGTGAAGTAAAATCGAGTTAGTACATTTCAAACATGAATAAAGTCATTTTAAAATCAACATGAAAAACCAAAATTCCAAAAGTATAAAAAACAAAAAAATGCTTACCGAAGAAAGAAAATGTATCGTGCACTGCACCTGTGGTGCAAATGATGTCCCTCTCTCCAAAAATGTACTCAATGGGACCGTAATGTTGCAACCACACACAAGTTGACCTGCTGTGAGGAAAAATCAAGTTAGTACATTACAGACATGAAAAAGGTCATTTTAAAATCAACATGAAAAACCAAAATTCCAAAGGTATAAAACACAAAAAAATGCTTACCGAAGAAGGAAAATGTATCGTGCATGGCACCCTCCACCCTGCCCTGTGGTGCAACTGATGTCCCTCTCTCCGAAAATGTACTCAATGGGACCGTAATGTTGCAACCACACACCAGTTGACCTGCTGTGAGGAAAAATCGAGTTAGTACATTTCAAACATGAAAATAGTCATTTTAAAATCAACATGAAAAGCCAAAATTCCAAAAGTGTTAAACAAAGAAAAATGCTTACCGAAGAAAGAAAATGTATCGTGCATGGCACCCTCCACCCTGCCCTGTGGTGCAACTGATGTCCCTCTCTCAAAAATTGTACTCAATGGGACCGTAATGTTGCAACCACACCCTAGTTACCTGCTGTGGGGGAAAATCGAGTTAGTACATTTCAAACATGAAAAAGGTCATTTTATAATCAACATGAAACACCAAAATTCCAAAAGTATTAAACACAAAAAAATGCTTACTGAAGAAAGAAATGTATCGTGCACGGCACCCTCCACACTGCCCTCTGGTGCAACTGATGTCCCTCCCTCCAAAAATGAACTCAATGGGATCGTAATGTTGAAACCACACACTAGTAACCTGCTGTAGGGGTAAATCGAGTTAGTACATTTCAAACATGAAAAAGGTCATTTTATAATCAAATCAAAAACCAAAATTCCAAAAGTATTAAACACAAAAAAATGCTTGCCGAAGAAAGAAAATGTATCGTGCACTGCACCCTCCACCCTGCCCTGTGGTGCAACTGATGTCCCTCTCTCCGAAAATGTACTCAATGGGACCGTAATGTTGCAACCCCACACTAGTTACCTGCTGTGGGGGAAAATCGAGTTAGTGCATTTCAAACATGAAAAAGGTCATTTTAAAATCAACATGAAAAACCAAAATTCCAAAAGTATAAAAAACAAAAAAATGCTTACCGAAGAAAGAAAATGTATCGTGCACTGCACCTGTAGTGCAAATGATGTCCCTCTCTCCAAAAATGTACTCAATGGGACCGTAATGTTGCAACCACACACAAGATGACCTGCTGTGAGGTAAAATCGAGTTAGTACATTTCAAACATGAAAAAGGTCATTTTAAAATCAACATGAAAAACCAACATTCCAAAAGTATAAAACACAAAAAAATGCTTACCGAAGAAAGAAAATGTATCGTGCACCGCACCCTCCACCCTGCCCTGTGGTGCAACTGATGTCCCTCTCTCCAAAAATGTATTCAATGGGACCGTAATGTTGCAACCACACACAAGCTGACCTGCTGTGAGGTAAAATCGAGTTAGTACATTTCAAACATGAAAAAGGTCATTTTAAAATCATTATGAAAAACCAAAATTCCAAAAGTATAAAAAACAAAAAAATGCTTACCGAAGAAAGAAAATGTATCGTGCACTGCACCTGTGGTGCAAATGATGTCCCTCTCTCCAAAAATGTACTCAATGGGACCGTAATGTTGCAACCACACACAAGCTGACCTGCTGTGAGGTAAAATCGAGTTAGTACATTTCAAACATGAAAAAGGTCATTTTAAAATCAACATGAAAAACCAAAATTCCAAAAGTATAAAAAACAAAAAAATGCTTACCGAAGAAAGAAAATGTATCGTGCACTGCACCTGTGGTGCAAATGATGTCCCTCTCTCCAAAATTGTACTCAATGGGACCGTAATGTTGCAACCACAAGTTGACCTGCTGTGAGGAAAAATCAAGTTAGTACATTTCAAACATGAAAAAGGTCATTTTAAAATCAACATAAAAAACCAAAATTCCAAGAGTATAAAACACAAAAAAATGCTTACCGAAGAAAGAAATTGTATCGTGCACCGCACCTGTGGTGCAAATGATGTTCCTCTCTCCAAAACTGTACTCAATGGGACCGTAATGTTGCAACCACACACAAGCTGACCTGCTGTGAGGTAAAATCGAGTTAGTACATTTCAGACATGAAAAAGGTCATTTTAAAATCAACATGAAACACCAAAATTCCAAAAGTATAAAACACAAAAAAATGCTTCCCGAAGAAAGAAAATGTATCGTGCACAGCACCCTCCACCCTGCCATGTGGTGCATCTGATGTCCCTCTATCCAAAAATGTACTCAATGGGACCGTAATGTTGCAACCACACACAAGTTGACCTGCTGTGAAGTAAAATCGAGTTAGTACATTTCAAACATGAAAAAGGTCATTTTAAAATCAACATGAAAAACCAAAATTCAAAAGTATAGAAAACATAAAAATGCTTACCGCAGAAAGAAAATGTATCGTGCACTGCACCTGTGGTGCAAATGATATCCCTCTCTCCAAAATTGTACTCAATGGGACCGTAATGTTGCAACCACACACAAGTTGACCTGCTGTGAGGAAAAATCAAGTTAGTACATTTCAAACATGAAAAAGGTCATTTTAAAATCAACATGAAAAGCCAAAATTCCAAAAGTATAAAACACAAAAAAATGCTTACCGAAGAAAGAAAATGTATCGTGCACCGCACCTGTGGTGCAAATGATGTCCCTCTCTCCAAAAAGGTACTCAATGGGACCGTAATGTTGCAACCACACACAAGCTGACCTGCTGTGAGGTAAAATCGAGTTAGTACATTTCAAACATGAAAAAGGTCATTTTAAAATCAACATGAAAAACCAACATTCCAAAAGTATAAAACACAAAAAAATGCTTACCGAAGAAAGAAAATGTATCGTGCATGGCACCCTCCACCCTGCAATGTGGTGCAACTGATGTCCCACTCTCCAAAAATATATTCAATGGGACCGTAATGTTGCAACCACACACAAGCTGACCTGCTGTGAGGTAAAATCGAGTTAGTACATTTCAAACATGAAAAAGGTCATTTTAAAATCAACATGAAACACCAAAATCCCAAAAGTATAAAACACAAAAAAATGCTTACCGAAGAAAGAAAATGTATCGTCCACCGCACCCTCCACCCTGCCCTGTGGTGCAACTGATGTCCCTCTCTCCAAAAATGTACTCAATGGGACCGTAATGTTGCAACCACACACAAGCTGACCTGCTGTGAGGTAAAATCGAGGTAGTACATTTCAGACATGAAAAAGGTCATTTTAAAATCAACATGAAACACCAAAATTCCAAAAGGATAAAACACAAAAAAATGCTTACCGAAGAAAGAAAATGTATCGTGCACCGCACCCTCCACCCTGCCCTGTGGTGCAACTGATGTCCCTCTCTCCAAAAATGTACTCAATGGGACCGTAATGTTGCAACCACACACAAGTTGACCTGCTGTGAAGTAAAATCGAGTTAGTACATTTCAAACATGAATAAAGTCATTTTAAAATCAACATGAAAAACCAAAATTCCAAAAGTATAAAAAACAAAAAAATGCTTACCGAAGAAAGAAAATGTATCGTGCACTGCACCTGTGGTGCAAATGATGTCCCTCTCTCCAAAAATGTACTCAATGGGACCGTAATGTTGCAACCACACACAAGTTGACCTGCTGTGAGGAAAAATCAAGTTAGTACATTACAGACATGAAAAAGGTCATTTTAAAATCAACATGAAAAACCAAAATTCCAAAGGTATAAAACACAAAAAAATGCTTACCGAAGAAGGAAAATGTATCGTGCATGGCACCCTCCACCCTGCCCTGTGGTGCAACTGATGTCCCTCTCTCCGAAAATGTACTCAATGGGACCGTAATGTTGCAACCACACACCAGTTGACCTGCTGTGAGGAAAAATCGAGTTAGTACATTTCAAACATGAAAATAGTCATTTTAAAATCAACATGAAAAGCCAAAATTCCAAAAGTGTTAAACAAAGAAAAATGCTTACCGAAGAAAGAAAATGTACCGTGCATGGCACCCTCCACCCTGCCCTGTGGTGCAACTGATGTCCCTCTCTCAAAAATTGTACTCAATGGGACCGTAATGTTGCAACCACACCCTAGTTACCTGCTGTGGGGGAAAATCGAGTTAGTACATTTCAAACATGAAAAAGGTCATTTTATAATCAACATGAAACACCAAAATTCCAAAAGTATTAAACACAAAAAAATGCTTACTGAAGAAAGAAATGTATCGTGCACGGCACCCTCCACACTGCCCTCTGGTGCAACTGATGTCCCTCCCTCCAAAAATGAACTCAATGGGATCGTAATGTTGAAACCACACACTAGTAACCTGCTGTAGGGGTAAATCGAGTTAGTACATTTCAAACATGAAAAAGGTCATTTTATAATCAAATCAAAAACCAAAATTCCAAAAGTATTAAACACAAAAAAATGCTTGCCGAAGAAAGAAAATGTATCGTGCACTGCACCCTCCACCCTGCCCTGTGGTGCAACTGATGTCCCTCTCTCCGAAAATGTACTCAATGGGACCGTAATGTTGCAACCCCACACTAGTTACCTGCTGTGGGGGAAAATCGAGTTAGTGCATTTCAAACATGAAAAAGGTCATTTTAAAATCAACATGAAAAACCAACATTCCAAAAGTATAAAACACAAAAAAATGCTTACCGAAGAAAGAAAATGTATCGTGAATGGCACCCTCCACCCTGCCCTCTGGTGCAACTGATGTCCCTCTCTCCAAAAATGTACTCAATGGGACCGTAATGTTGCAACCACACACAAGCTGACCTGCTGTGAGGTAAAATCGAGTTAGTACATTTCAGACATGAAAAAGGTCATTTTAAAATCAACATGAAACACCAAAATTCCAAAAGTATAAAACACAAAAAAATGCTTACCGAAGAAAGAAAATGTATCGTGCATGGCACCCTCCACCCTGCCCTGTGGTGCAACTGATGTCCCTCTCTCCGAAAATGTACTCAATGGGACCGTAATGTTGCAACCACACACTAGTTACCTGCTGTGGGGGAAAATCGAGATAGTACATTTCAGACATGAAAAAGGTCATTTTAAAATCAACATGAAACACCAAAATTCCAAAAGTATAAACACAAAAAAATGCTTACTGAAGAAAGAAAATGTATCGTGCATGGCACCCTCCACCCTGCCCTGTGGTGCAACTGATGTCCCTCTCTCCAAAAATGTACTCAATGGGACCGTAATGTTGCAACCACACACAAGTTGACCTGCTGTGAAGTAAAATCGAGTTAGTACATTTCAAACATGAAAAAGGTCATTTTAAAATCAACATGATAAAACCAAAATTCCAAAAGTATAAAAAACAAAAAAATGCTTACCGAAGAAAGAAAATGTATCGTGCATGGCACCCTCCACCCTGCCCTGTGGTGCAACTGATGTCCCTCTCTCCAAAAATGTACTCAATGGGACCGTAATGTTGCAACCACACACCAGTTGACCTGCTGAGAAGTAAAATCGAGTTAGTACATTTCAAACATGAAAAAGGTCATTTTATAATCAACATCAAAAACCAAAATTCCAAAAGTATAAAACACAAAAAAATGCTTACCGAAGAAAGAAAATGTATCGTGCATGGCACCCTCCACCCTGCCCTGTGCTGCAACTGATGTCCCTCTCTCCAAAAATGTACTCAATGGGACCGTAATGTTGCAACCACACACCAGTTGACCTGCTGTGAGGAAAAATCGAGTTAGTACATTCCAAACATGAGAAAGGTCATTTTATAATCAACATCAAAAACCAAACTCCAAAAGTAATAAACACAAAAAAATGCTTACCGAAGAAAGAAAATGTATCGTGCATGGCACCCTCCACCCTGCCCTGTGGTGCAACCGATGTCCCTCTCTCCGAAAATGTACTCAATGGGATCGTATTGTTGCAACCACACACAAGTTGACCTGCTGTGAAGTAAAATCGAGTTAGTACATTTCAAACATGAAAAAGGTCATTTTAAAATCAACATGAAAAACCGAAACTCCAAAAGTATAAAAAACAAAAAATGCTAACCGAAGAAAGAAAATGTATCGTGCACTGCACCTGTGGTGCAAATGATGTCCCTCTCTCCAAAATTGTACTCAATGGGACCGTAATGTTGCAACCACACACAAGTTGACCTGCTGTGAGGAAAAATCAAGTTAGTACATTTCAAACATGAAAAAGGTCATTTTAAAATCAACATGAAAAACCAAAATTCCAAAGGTATTAAACACAAAAAAATGCTTACCGAAGAAAGAAAATGTATCGTGCACTGCACCCTCCACCCTGCCCTGTGGTGCAACTGATGTCCCTCTCTCCGAAAATGTACTCAATGGGACCGTAATGTTGCAACCACACACTAGTTACCTGCTGTGGGGGAAAATCGAGTTAGTACATTTCAAACATGAAAAAGGTCATTTTATAATCAACATCAAAAACCAAAATTCCAAAAGTATTAAACACAAAAAAATGCTTACCGAAGAAAGAAAATGTATCGTGCACCGCACCCTCCACCCTGCCCTGTGGTGCAACTGATGTCCCTCTCTCCAAAAATGTACTCAATGTGACCGTAATGTTGCAACCACACACAAGCTGACCTGCTGTGAGGTAAAATCGAGTTAGTACATTTCAAACATGAAAAAGGTCATTTTATAATCATCATCAAAAACCAAAATTCCAAAAACATTCAACACAAAAAAATGCTTACCGAAGAAAGAAAATGTATCGTGCACTGCACCCTCCACCCTGCCCTGTGGTGCAACTGATGTCCCTCTCTCCGAAAATGTACTCAATGGGATCGTATTGTTGCAACCACACACAAGCTGACCTGCTGTGAGGTAAAATCGTGTTAGTACATTTCAAACATGAAAAAGGTCATTTTATAATCAACATCAAAAACCAAAATTCCAAAAGTATTAAACACAAAAAAATGCTTACCGAAGAAAGAAAATGTATCGTGCACCGCACCCTCCACCCTGCCCTGTGGTGCAACTGATGTCCCTCTCTCCGAAAATGTACTCAATGGGACCGTAATGTTGCAACCACACACTAGTTACCTGCTGTGGGAAAAATAGAGTTAGTACATTTCAAAAATGAAAAAGGTCATTTTATAATCAACATCAAAAACCAAAATTCCAAAAGTATTACACACAAAAAAATGCTTACCGAAGAAAGAAAATGTATCGTGCACTGCACCCTCCACCCTGCCCTGTGGTGCAACTGATGTCCCTCTCTCCGAAAATGTACTCAATGGGACCGTAATGTTGCAACCACACACAAGTTGACCTGCTGTGAAGTAAAATCGAATTAGTACATTTCAAACATGAAAAAGGTCATTTTAAAATCAACATGAAAAACCAAAATTCCAAAAGTATAAAAAACAAAAAAATGCTTACCGAAGAAAGAAAATGTATCGTGCACTGCACCTGTGGTGCAAATGATGTCCCTCTCTCCAAAAATGTACTCAATGGGACCATAATGTTGCAACCACACACAAATTGACCTGCTGTGAAGTAAAATCAAGTTAGTACATTTCAAACATGAGAAAGGTCATTTTAAAATCAACATGAAAAACCAAAATTCCAAAGGTATAAAACACAAAAAAATGCTTACCGAAGAAAGAAAATGTATCGTGCATGGCACCCTCCACCCTGCCCTGTGATGCAACTGATGTCCCTCTCTCCAAAAATGTACTCAATGGGACCGTAATGTTGCAACCACACACCAGTTGACCTGCTGTGAGGAAAAATCGAGTTAGTACATTCCAAACATGAGAAAGGTCATTTTATAATCAACATCAAAAACCAAACTCCAAAAGTAATAAACACAAAAAAATGCTTACCGAAGAAAGAAAATGTATCGTGCATGGCACCCTCCACCCTGCCCTGTGGTGCAACTGATGTAACCTCTCTCCGAAAATGTACTCAATGGGATCGTATTGTTGCAACCACACACAAGTTGACCTACTGTGAAGTAAAATCGAGTTAGTAAATTTCAAACATGAAAAAGGTCATTTTAAAATCAACATGAAAAACCAAAACTCCAAAAGTATAAAAAACAAAAAAATGCTTACCGAAGAAACAAAATGTATCCTGCACTGCACCTGTGGTGCAAATGATGTCCCTCTCTCCAAAAATGTACTCAATGGGACCGTAATGTTGCAACCACACACAAGCTGACCTGCTGTGAGGTAAAATCGAGTTAGTACATTTCACACATGAAAAAGGTCATGTACTCAATAGGACCGTAATGTTGCAACCACACACAAGCTGACCTGCTGTGAGGTAAAATCATGTTAGTACATTTCAAACATGAAAAAGGACATTTTATAATGAAAATCAAAAACCAAAATTCCAAAAGTATTAAACACAAAAAAATGCTTACCGAAGAAAGAAAATGTATCGTGCACCGCACCCTCCACCCTGCCCTGTGGTGCAACTGATGTCCCTCTCTCCGAAAATGTACTCAATGGGACCGTAATGTTGCAACCACACACTAGTTACCTGCTGTGGGGGAAAATCGAGTTAGTACATTTCAAACATGAAAAAGGTCATTTTATAATCAACATCAAAAACCAAAATTCCTAAAGTATTACACACAAAAAAATGCTTACCGAAGATAGAAAATGTATCGTGCACTGCACCCTCCACCTTGCCCTGTGGTGCAACTGATGTCCCTCTCTCCGAAAATGTACTCAATGGGGCCGTAATGTTGCAACCACACACTAGTTACCTGCTGTGGGGGAAAATCGAGTTAGTACATTTCAAACATGAAAAAGGTCATTTTATAATCAACATCAAAAACCAAAATTCCAAAAGTATTACACACAAAAAAATGCTTACCGAAGAAAGAAAATGTATCGTGCACCGCACCCTCCACCCTGCCCTGTGGTGCAACTGATGTCCCTCTCTCCGAAAATGTGCTCAATGGGACCGTAATGTTGCAACCACACACTAGTTACCTGCTGTGGGGGAAAATCGAGTTAGTACATTTCAAACATGAAAAAGGTCATTTTATAATCAACATCAAAAACCAAAATTCCAAAAGTATTAAACACAAAAAAATGCTTAGCGAAGAAAGAAAATGTATCGTGCACCGCACCCTCCACCCTGCCCTGTGGTGCAACTGATGCCCCTCCCTCCGAAAATGTACTCAATGGGACCGTAATGTTGCAACCACACACTAGTTACCTGCTGTGGGGGAAAATCGAGTTAGTACTTTTCAAACATGAAAAAGGTCATTTTATAATCATCATCAAAAACCAAAATTCCAAAAATATTAAACACAAAAAATTGCTTACCGAAGAAAGAAAATGTATCGTGCACTGCACCCTCCACCCTGCCCTGTGGTGCAACTGATGTCCCTCTCTCCGAAAATGTACTCAATGGGACCGTAATGTTGCAACCACACACAAGCTGACCTGCTGTGAGGTAAAATCGAGTTAGTACATTTCAAGCATGAAAAAGGTCATTTTATAATCATCATCAAAAACCATAATTCCAAAAGTATTAAACACAAAAAAATGCTTACCGAAGAAAGAAAATGTATCGTGCACTGCACCCGCCACCCTGCCCTGTGGTGCAACTGATGTCCCTCTCTCCGAAAATGTACTCAATGGGACCGTAATGTTGCAACCACACAACAGCTGACCTGCTGTGAGGTAAAATCGAGTTAGCACATTTCAAACATGAAAAAGGTCATGTACTCAATGGGACCGTAATGTTGCAACCACACACAAGCTGACCTCCTGTGAGGTAAAATCGAATTAGTACATTTCAAACATGAAAAAGGACATTCTATAATCAACATCAAAAACCAAAATTCCAAAAGTATTAAACACAAAAAAATGCTTACCGAAGAAAGAAATTGTATCGTGCACCGCACCCTCCACCCTGCCCTGTGGTGCAACTGATGTCCCTCCCTCCGAAAATGTACTCAATGGGACCGTAATGTTGCAACCACACACTAGTTACCTGCTGTGGGGGAAAATCGAGTTAGTACTTTTCAAACATGAAAAAGGTCATTTTATAATCATCATCAAAAACCAAAATTCCAAAAATATTAAACACAAAAAATTGCTTACCGAAGAAAGAAAATGTATCGTGCACTGCACCCTCCACCCTGCCCTGTGGTGCAACTGATGTCCCTCTCTCCGAAAATGTACTCAATGGGACCGTAATGTTGCAACCACACACAAGCTGACCTGCTGTGAGGTAAAATCGAGTTAGTACATTTCAAACATGAAAAAGGTCATTTTATAATCATCATCAAAAACCATAATTCCAAAAGTATTAAACACAAAAAAATGCTTACCGAAGAAAGAAAATGTATCGTGCACTGCACCCTCCACCCTGCCCTGTGGTGCAACTGATGTCCCTCTCTCCGAAAATGTACTCAATGGGACCGTAATGTTGCAACCACACACAAGCTGACCTGCTGTGAGGTAAAATCGAGTTAGTACATTTCAAACATGAAAAAGGTCATTTTATAATCATCACCAAAAACCATAATTCCCAAAGTATTAAACACAAAAAAATGCTTACCGAAGAAAGAAAATGTATCGTGCACTGCACCCTCCACCCTGCCCTGTGGTGCAACTGATGTCCCTCTCTCCGAAAATGTACTCAATGGGACCGTAATGTTGCAACCACACACAAGCTGACCTGCTGTGAGGTAAAATCGAGTTAGTACATTTCAAACATGAAAAAGGTCATTTTATAATCATCATCAAAAACCATAATTCCAAAAGTATTAAACACAAAAAAATGCTTACCGAAGAAAGAAAATGTATCGTGCACTGCACCCTCCACCCTGCCCTGTGGTGCAACTGATGTCCCTCTCTCCGAAAATGTACTCAATGGGACCGTAATGTTGCAACCACACACAAGCTGACCTGCTGTAAGGTAAAATCGAGTTAGTACATTTTAAACATGAAAAAGGTCATGTTATCAATGGGACCGTAATGTTGCAACCACACACAAGCTGACCTCCTGTGAGGTAAAATCGAATTAGTACATTTCAAACATGAAAAAGGACATTCTATAATCAACATCAAAAACCAAAATTCCAAAAGTATTAAACACAAAAAAATGCTTAGCGAAGAAAGAAAATGTATCGTGCACCGCACCCTCCACCCTGCCCTGTGGTGCAACTGATGTCCCTCTCTCCGAAAATGTGCTCAATGGGACCGTAATGTTGCAACCACACACTAGTTACCTGCTGTGGGGGAAAATCGAGTTAGTACATTTCAAACATGAAAAAGGTCATTTTATAATCAACATCAAAAACCAAAATTCCAAAAGTATTAAACACAAAAAAATGCTTAGCGAAGAAAGAAAATGTATCGTGCACCGCACCCTCCACCCTGCCCTGTGGTGCAACTGATGTCCCTCCCTCCGAAAATGTACTCAATGGGACCGTAATGTTGCAACCACACACTAGTTACCTGCTGTGGGGGAAAATCGAGTTAGTACTTTTCAAACATGAAAAAGGTCATTTTATAATCATCATCAAAAACCAAAATTCCAAAAATATTAAACACAAAAAATTGCTTACCGAAGAAAGAAAATGTATCGTGCACTGCACCCTCCACCCTGCCCTGTGGTGCAACTGATGTCCCTCTCTCCGAAAATGTACTCAATGGGACCGTAATGTTGCAACCACACACAAGCTGACCTGCTGTGAGGTAAAATCGAGTTAGTACATTTCAAACATGAAAAAGGTCATTTTATAATCATCATCAAAAACCATAATTCCAAAAGTATTAAACACAAAAAAATGCTTACCGAAGAAAGAAAATGTATCGTGCACTGCACCCTCCACCCTGCCCTGTGGTGCAACTGATGTCCCTCTCTCCGAAAATGTACTCAATGGGACCGTAATGTTGCAACCACACACAAGCTGACCTGCTGTAAGGTAAAATCGAGTTAGTACATTTCAAACATGAAAAAGGTCATGTACTCAATGGGACCGTAATGTTGCAACCACACACAAGCTGACCTCCTGTGAGGTAAAATCGAATTAGTACATTTCAAACATGAAAAAGGACATTCTATAATCAACATCAAAAACCAAAATTCCAAAAGTATTAAACACAAAAAAATGCTTACCGAAGAAAGAAATTCTATCGTGCACCGCACCCTCCACCCTGCCCTGTGGTGCAACTGATGTCCCTCCCTCCGAAAATGTACTCAATGGGACCGTAATGTTGCAACCACACACTAGTTACCTGCTGTGGGGGAAAATCGAGTTAGTACTTTTCAAACATGAAAAAGGTCATTTTATAATCATCATCAAAAACCAAAATTCCAAAAATATTAAACACAAAAAATTGCTTACCGAAGAAAGAAAATGTATCGTGCACTGCACCCTCCACCCTGCCCTGTGGTGCAACTGATGTCCCTCTCTCCGAAAATGTACTCAATGGGACCGTAATGTTGCAACCACACACAAGCTGACCTGCTGTGAGGTAAAATCGAGTTAGTACATTTCAAACATGAAAAAGGTCATTTTATAATCATCATCAAAAACCATAATTCCAAAAGTATTAAACACAAAAAAATGCTTACCGAAGAAAGAAAATGTATCGTGCACTGCACCCTCCACCCTGCCCTGTGGTGCAACTGATGTCCCTCTCTCCGAAAATGTACTCAATGGAACCGTAATGTTGCAACCACACAACAGCTGACCTGCTGTGAGGTAAAATCGAGTTAGTACATTTCAAACATGAAAAAGGTCATGTACTCAATGGGACCGTAATGTTGCAACCACACACAAGCTGACCTCCTGTGAGGTAAAATCGAGTTAGTACATTTCAAACATGAAAAAGGTCATTCTATAATCAACATCAAAAACCAAAATTCCAAAAGTATTAAACACAAAAAAATGCTTACCGAAGAAAGAAATTGTATCGTGCACCGCACCCTCCACCCTGCCCTGTGGTGCAACTGATGTCCCTCCCTCCGAAAATGTACTCAATGGGACCGTAATGTTGCAACCACACACTAGTTACCTGCTGTGGGGGAAAATCGAGTTAGTACTTTTCAAACATGAAAAAGGTCATTTTATAATCAACATCAAAAACCAAAATTCCAAAAGTATTAAACACAAAAAAATGCTTAGCGAAGAAAGAAAATGTATCGTGCACCGCACCCTCCACCCTGCCCTGTGGTGCAACTGATGTCTCTCTCTCCAAAAATGTACTCAATGGGACCGTAATGTTGCAACCACACACAAGCTGACCTGCTGTAAGGTAAAATCGAGTTAGTACATTTCAAACATGAAAAAGGTCATGTACTCAATGGGACCGTAATGTTGCAACCACACACAAGCTGACCTCCTGTGAGGTAAATTCGAGTTAGTACATTTCAAACATGAAAAAGGTCATTCTATAATCAACATCAAAAACCAAAATTCCAAAAGTATTAAACACAAAAAAATGCTTACCGAAGAAAGAAAATGTATCGCGCACCGCACCCTCCACCCTGCCCTGTGGTGCAACTGATGTCCCTCCCTCCGAAAATGTACTCAATGGGACCGTAATGTTGCAACCACACACTAGTTACCTGCTGTGGGGGAAATTCGAGTTAGTACTTTTCAAACATGAAAAAGGTCATTTTATAATCATCATCAAAAACCAAAATTCCAAAAATATTAAACACAAAAAATTGCTTACCGAAGAAAGAAAATGTATCGTGCACTGCACCCTCCACCCTGCCCTGTGGTGCAACTGATGTCCCTCTCTCCGAAAATGTACTCAATGGGACCGTAATGTTGCAACCACACACAAGCTGACCTGCTGTGAGGTAAAATCGAGTTAGTACATTTCAAACATGAAAAAGAACATTTTATAATCATCATCAAAAACCATAATTCCAAAAGTATTAAACACAAAAAAATGCTTACCGAAGAAAGAAAATGTATCGTGCACTGCACCCTCCACCCTGCCCTGTGGTGCAACTGATGTCCCTCTCTCCGAAAATGTACTCAATGGGACCGTAATGTTGCAACCACACAACAGCTGACCTGCTGTGAGGTAAAATCGAGTTAGTACATTTCAAACATGAAAAAGGTCATGTACTCAATGGGACCGTAATGTTGCAACCACACACAAGCTGACCTCCTGTGAGGTAAAATCGAGTTAGTACATTTCAAACATGAAAAAGGTCATTCTATAATCAACATCAAAAACCAAAATTCCAAAAGTATTAAACACAAAAAAATGCTTACCGAAGAAAGAAATTGTATCGTGCACCGCACCCTCCACCCTGCCCTGTGGTGCAACTGATGTCCCTCCCTCCGAAAATGTACTCAATGGGACCGTAATGTTGCAACCACACACTAGTTACCTGCTGTGGGGGAAAATCGAGTTAGTACTTTTCAAACATGAAAAAGGTCATTTTATAATCTACATCAAAAACCAAAATTCCAAAAGAATTACACACAAAAAAATGCTTACCGATGAAACAAAATGTATCGTACACTGCACCCTCCACCCTGCCTTGTGGTGCAACTGATGTCCCTCTCTCCGAAAATGTACTCAATGCGACCGTAATGTTGCAATCACACACTAGTTACCTGCTGTGAGGGAAAATCGAGTTGTTACATTTCAAACATGAAAAAGGTCATTTTATAATCAACATGAAAAATCAAAATTCCAAAAGTATTAAACACAAAAAAATGCTTACCGAAGAAAGAAAATGTGTCGTGCATGGCACCCTCCACCCTGCCTTGTGGTGGAACTGATGTCCCTCTCTCCAAAAATGTACTCAATAGGACCGTAATGTTGCAACCATACACAAGCTGACCTGCTGTGAGGTAAAATCGAGTTAGTACATTTCAGACATGAAAGAGGTCATTTTATAATCAACATCAAAAACCAAAATTCCAAAAGTATTAAACACAAAAAAATGCTTACCGAAGAAAGGAAATGTATCGTGCACTGCACTCTCCACCCTGCCCTGTGGTGCAACTGATGTCCGTCCCTCCGAAAATGTACTCAATGGGACCGTAATGTTGCAACCACACACTAGTTACCTGCTGTGGGGGAAAATCGAGTTAGTACATTTCAAACATGAAAAAGGTCATTTTATAATCAACATCAAAACACAAAATTCCAAAAGTATTACACACAAAAAAATGCTTACCGAAGAAAGAAAATGTATCGTGCACTGCACCCTCCACCCTGCCCTGTGGTGCAACTGATGTCCCTCTCTCCGAAAGTGTACTCAATGTGACCGTAATGTTGCAACCACACACTAGTTACCTGCTGCGGGGGAAAATCGAGTTAGTACATTTCAAACATGAAAAAGGTCATTTTGTAATCAACATCAGAAACCAAAATTCCAAAAGTATTAAACACAAAAAAATGCTTACCGAAGAAAGAAAATGTATCATGCACCGCACCCTCCACCCTGCCCTGTGGTGCAACTGATGTCCCTCTCTCCAAAAATGTACTCAATGGGACCATAATGTTGCAACCACACACTAGTTACCTGCTGTGGGGGAAAATCGAGTTAGTACATTTCAAACATGAAAAAGGTCATTTTATAATCAAAAACAAAAATTCCAAAAGTATAAAACACAAAAAATGCTTACCGAAGACGGAAAATGTATCGTGCACTGCACCCTCCACCCTGCCCTGTGGTGCAACTGATGTCCCTCTCTCCGAAAATGTACTCAATGGGTCCGTAATGTTTCAACCACACACTAGTTACCTGCTGTGGGGGAAAATCGAGTTAGTACATTTCAAACATGAAAAACGTCATCTTATAATCAACATCAAAAACCAAAATTCCAAAAGTATTACACACAAAAACATGCTTACCGAAGAAAGAAAATGTATCGTGCACTGCACCCTCCACCCTGCCCTGTGGTGCAACTGATGTCCCTCTCTCCGAAAATGTACTCAATGGGACCGTAATGTTGCAACCACACACTAGTTACCTGCTGTGGGGGAAAATCGAGTTAGTACATTTCAAACATGAAAAAGGTCATTTTGTAATCAACATCGGAAACCAAAATACCAAAAGTATTAAACACAAAAATATGCTTACAGAAGAAATAAAATGTATCGTGCACCGCACCCTCCACCCTGCCCTGTGGTGCAACTGATGTCCCTCTCTCCAAAAATGTACTCAATGGGACCGTAATGTTGCAACCACACACTAGTTACCTGCTGTGGGGGAAAATAGAGTTAGTACATTTCAAACATGAAAAAGGTCATTTTATAATCAACATTAAAAACAAAAATTCCAAAAGTATAAAACACAAAAAATGCTTACCGAAGACAGAAAATGTATCGTGCACTGCACCCTCCACCCTGCCCTGTGGTGCAACTGATGTCCCTCTCTCCGAAAATGTACTCAATGGGACCGTAATGTTGCAACCACACACTAGTTACCTGCTGTGGGGGAAAATCGAGTTGTTACATTTCAAACATGAAAAATGTCATTTTATAATCATTATCAAAAACAAAAATTCCAAAAGCATTAAACACAAAAAAATGCTTACCGAAGAAAGAAAATGTATCGTGCACGGCACCCTCCACCCTGCCCTGAGGTGCAACTGATGTCCCTCTCTCCAAAAATGTACTCAATGGGACCGTAGTGTTGCAACCACACACTAGTTACCTGCTGTGGGGGAAAATCGAGTTAGTACATTTCAAACATGAAAAAGGTCATTTGATAATCAACATCAAAAACCAAAATTCCAAAAGTATTAAACACAAAAAAATGCTTACCAAAGAAAGAAAATGTATCGTGCACGGCACCCTCCACCCTGCCCTGTGGTGCAACTGATGTCACTCTCTCCAAAAATGTACTCAATGGGACCGTAATGTTGCAACCACACACTAGTTACCTGCTGTGGGGGAAAATCGAGTTAGTACATTTCAAACATGAAAAAGGTCATTTTATAATCAAAAACAAAAATTCCAAAAGTATTAAACAAAAAAAAATGCTACCGAAGACAGAAAATATATCGTGCACTGCACCCTCCACCCTGCCCTGTGGTGCAACTGATGTCCCTCTCTCTGAAAATGTACTCAATGGGACCGTAATGTTGCAACCACACACTAGTTACCTGCTGTGGGGGAAAATCGAGTTAGTACATTTCAAACACGAAAAAGGTCATTTTGTAACCAACATCAGAAACCAAAATTCCAAAAGTATTAAACACAAAAAAATGCTTACCGAAGAAAGAAAATGTATCGTGCACGGCACCCTCCAACCTGCCCTGTGGTGCAACTGATGTCCCTCTCTCCAAAAATGTACTCAATGGGACCGTAATGTTATAACCACACACTAGTTACCTGCTGTGGGGGAAAATCGAGTTAGTACATTTCAAACATGAAAAAGGTCATTTTATAATCAACATCAAAAACAAAAATTCCAAAAGTATTAAACACAAAAAATGCTTACCGAAGAAAGAAAATGTATCGTGCACTGCACCCTCCACCCTGCCCTGTGGTGCAACTGATGTCCCTCTCTCCGAAAATGTACTCAATGGGACCGTAATGTTGCAACCACACACTAGTTACCTGCTGTGGGGGAAAATCAAGTTAGTACATTTCAAACATGAAAAAGGTCATTTTATAATCAACATCAAAAACCAAAATTCCAAAAGTATTAAACACAAAAAAATGCTTACCGAAGAAAGGAAATGTATCGTGCACGGCACCCTTCACCCTGCCCTGTGGTGCAACTGATGTCCCTCTCTCCAAAAATTTACTCAATGGGACCGTAGTGTTGCAACCACACACTAGTTACCTGCTGTGGGGGAAAATTGAGTTAGTATATTTCAAACATGAAAAAGGTCATTTTATAATCAACATCAAAAACAAAAATTCCAAAAGTATTAAACACAAAAAAATGCTTACCGAAGAAAGAAAATGTATCGTGCACTGCACCCTCCACCCTGCCCTGTGGTGCAACTGATGTCCCTCTCTCCGAAAATGTACTCAATGGGACCGTAATGTTGCAACCACACACTAGTTACCTGCTGTGGGGGAAAATCGAGTTAGTACATTTCAAACATGAAAAAGGTCATTTTATAATCAACATCAAAAACAAAAATTCCAAAAGTACTAAACACAAAAAAATGTTAACCGAAGAAAGAAAATGTATCGTGCACTGCACCTTCCACCCTGCCCTGTGGTGCAATTGATGTATCTCTCTCTGAAAATGTACTCAGTGGGACCGTAATATTGCAACCACACACTAGTTACCTGCTGTGGGGAAAAATCGAGTTAGTACATTTCAAACATGAAAAAGGTCATTTTATAATCAACATCAAAAACAAAAATTCCAAAAGTATTAAACACAAAAAAATGCTTACCGAAGAAAGAAAATGTATCGTGCACTGCACCCTCCACCATGCCCTGTGGTGCAACTGATGTCCCTCTCTCCGAAAATGTACTCAATGGGACCGTAATGTTGCAACCACACACTAGTTACCTACTGTGGGGGAAAATCGAGTTAGTACATTTCAAACATGAAAAAGGTCATTTTATAATCAACATCAAAAACCAAAATTCCAAAAGTATTAAACACAAAAAAATGCTTACCGAACAAAGGAAATGTATCGTGCACGGCACCCTCAACCCTGCCCTGTGGTGCAACTGATGTCCCTCTCTCCGAAAATGTACTCAATGGAACCGTAATGTTGCAACCACACACTAGTTACCTGCTGTGGGGGAAAATCGAGTTAGTACATTTCAAACATGAAAAAGGTCATTTTATAATCAACATCAAAAACAAAAATTCCAAAAGTATTAAACACAAAAAATGCTTACTCAAGAAAGAAAATGTATCGTGCACCGCACCCTCCACCCTGCCCTGTGGTGCAACTGATGTCCCTCTCTCCAAAAATGTACTCATTGGGACCGTAATGTTGCAACCACACACCAGTTACCTGCTGTGGTGGAAAATCGAGTTAGTACATTTCAAACATGAAAAAGGTCATTTTACAATCAACATGAAAAACAAAAATTCCAAAAGTATTAAACACAAAACAATGCTTACCGAAGAAAGAAAATGTATCGTGCACTGCACCCTCCACCTTGCCCTGTGGTGCAACTGATGTACCTCTCTCCGAAAATGTACTCAATGGGACCGTAATGTTGCAACCACACACTAGTTACCTGCTGTGGGGGAAAATCGAGTTAGTCCATTTCAAACATGAAAAAGGTCATTTTATAATCAACATCAAAAACAAAAATTCCAAAAGTATTAAACACAAAAAAATGCTTACCGAAGAAAGAAAATATATCGTGCACCGCACCCTCCACCCTGCCCTGTGGTGCAACTGATGTCCCTCTCTCCGAAAATGTACTCAATGGGACGGTAATGTTGCAACCACACACTAGTTACCTGCTGTGGGGGAAAATAGAGTTAGTACATTTCAAACATGAAAAAGGTCATTTTATAATCAACATCAAAAACCAAAATTCCAAAAGTATTACACGCAAAAAAATGCTTACCGAAGAAAGAACATGTATCGTGCACTGCACCCTCCACCCTGCCCTGTGGTGCAACTGATGTCCCTCTCTCCGAAAATGTGGTCAATGGGACCGTAATGTTGCAACCACACACTAGTTACCTGCTGTGGGGAAAATCGAGTTAGTACATTTCAAACATGAAAAAGGTCATTTTATAATCAACATCAAAAACCAAAATTCCAAAAGTATTAAACACAAAAAAATGCTTAGCGAAGAAAGAAAATGTATCGTGCACCGCACCCTCCACCCTGCCCTGTGGTGCAACTGATGTCTCTCTCTCCAAAAATGTACTCAATGGGACCGTAATGTTGCAACCACACACAAGATGACCTGCTGTGAAGTAAAATCGAGTTAGTACATTTCAAACATGAAAAAGGTCATTTTAAAATCAACATGAAAAACCAAAACTCCACAAGTATAAAAAACAAAAAAATGCTTACCGAAGAAACAAAATGTATCGTGCACTGCACCTGTGGTGCAAATGATGTCCCTCTCTCCAAAAATGTACTCAATGGGACCGTAATGTTGCAACCACACACAAGCTGACCTGCTGTGAGGTAAAATCGTGTTAGTACATTTCAAACATGAAAAAGGTCATGTACTCAATAGGACCGTAATGTTGCAACCACACACAAGCTGACCTGCTGTGAGGTAAAATCGTGTTAGTACATTTCAAACATGAAAAAGGTCATTTTATAATAAACATCAAAAACCAAAATTCCAAAAGTATTACACACAAAAAGATGCTTACCGAAGATAGAAAATGTATCGTGCACTGCACCCTCCACCCTGCCCTGTGGTGCAACTGATGTCCCTCTCTCCGAAAATGTACTCAATGGGACCGTAATGTTGCAACCACACACTAGTTACCTGCTGTGGGGGAAAATCGAGTTAGTACATTTCAAACATGAAAAAGGTCATTTTATAATCAACATCAAAAACCAAAATCCCAAAAGTGTTACACACAAAAAGATGCTTACCGAAGATAGAAAATGTATCGTGCACTGCACCCTCCACCCTGCCCTGTGGTGCAACTGATGTCCCTCTCTCCGAAAATGTACTCAATGGGACCGTAATGTTGCAACCACACACTAGTTACCTGCTGTGGGGGAAAATCGAGTTAGTACATTTCAAACATGAAAAAGGTCATTTTATAATCAACATCAAAAACCAAAATTCCAAAAGTATTACACGCAAAAAAATGCTTACCGAAGAAAGAAAATGTATCGTGCACTGCACCCTCCACCCTGCCCTGTGGTGCAACTGATGTCCCTCTCTCCGAAAATGTGGTCAATGGGACCGTAATGTTGCAACCACACACTAGTTACCTGCTGTGGGGAAAATCGAGTTAGTACATTTCAAACATGAAAAAGGTCATTTTATAATCAACATCAAAAACCAAAATTCCAAAAGTATTAAACACAAAAAAATGCTTAGCGAAGAAAGAAAATGTATCGTGCACCGCACCCTCCACCCTGCCCTGTGGTGCAACTGATGTCTCTCTCTCCAAAAATGTACTCAATGGGACCGTAATGTTGCAACCACACACAAGATGACCTGCTGTAAGGTAAAATCGAGTTAGTACATTTCAAACATGAAAAAGGTCATTTTATAATCATCATCAAAAACCAAAATTCCAAAAATATTAAACACAAAAAATTGCTTACCGAAGAAAAAAAATGTATCGTGCACTGCACCCTCCACCCTGCCCTGTGGTGCAACTGATGTCCCTCTCTCCGAAAATGTACTCAATGGGACCGTAATGTTGCAACCACACACAAGCTGACCTGCTGTGAGGTAAAATCGAGTTAGTACATTTCAAACATGAAAAAGGTCATTTTATAATCATCATCAAAAACCATAATTCCAAAAGTATTAAACACAAAAAAATGCTTACCGAAGAAAGAAAATGTATCGTGCACTGCACCATCCACCCTGCCCTGTGGTGCAACTGATGTCCCTCTCTCCGAAAATGTACTCAATGGGACCGTAATGTTGCAACAACACAACAGCTGACCTGCTGTGAGGTAAAATCGAGTTAGTACATTTCAAACATGAAAAAGGTCATGTACTCAATGGGACCGTAATGTTGCAACCACACACAAGCTGACCTCCTGTGAGGTAAAATCGAGTTAGTACATTTCAAACATGGAAAAGGTCATTCTATAATCAACATCAAAAACCAAAATTCCAAAAGTATTAAACACAAAAAAATGCTTACCGAAGAAAGAAAATGTATCGTGCACCGCACCCTCCACCCTGCCCTGTGGTGCAACTGATGTCCCTCTCTCCAAAAATGTACTCAATGGGACCGTAATGTTGCAACCACACACTAGTTACCTGCTGTGGGGGAAAATCGAGTTAGTACTTTTCAAGCATGAAAAAGGTCATTTTATAATCAACATCAAAAACCAAAATTTCAAAAGTATTACACACAAAAAAATGCTTACCGATGAAAGAAAATGTATCGTACACTGCACCCTCCACCCTGCCCTGTGGTGCAACTGATGTCCCTCTCTCCGAAAATGTACTCAATGGGACCTTAATGGTGCAATCACACACTAGTTACCTGCTGTGGGGGAAAATCGAGTTGTTACATTTCAAACATGAAAAAGGTCATTTAATAATCAACATGAAAAATCAAAATTCCAAAAGTATTTAACACAAAAAAATGCTTACCGAAGAAAGAAAATGTGTCGTGCATGGCACCCTCCACCCTGCCCTGTGGTGCAACTGATGTCCCTCTCTCCAAAAATGTACTCAATAGGACCGTAATGTTGCAACCATACACTAGCTGACCTGCTGTGAGGTAAAATCGAGTTAGTACATTTTAGACATGAAAGAGGTCATTTTATAATCAACATCAAAAACCAAAATTCCAAAAGTATTAAACACAAAAAAATGCTTACCGAAGAAAGGAAATGTATCGTGCACTGCACCCTCCACTCTGCCCTGTGGTGCAACTGATGTCCGTCCCTCCGAAAATGTACTCAATGGGACCGTAATGTTGCAACCACACACTAGTTACCTGCTGTGGGGGAAAATCGAGTTAGTACATTTCAAACATGAAAAAGGTCATTTTATAATCAACATCAAAACCCAAAATTCCAAAAGTATTACACACACAAAAATGCTTAGCGAAGAAAGAAAATGTATCGTGCACTGCACCCTCCACCCTGCCCTGTGGTGCAACTGATGTCCCTCTCTCCGAAAGTGTACTCAATGGGACCGTAATGTTGCAACCACACACTAGTTACCTGCTGTGGCGGAAAATCGAGTTAGTACATTTCAAACATGAAAAAGGTCATTTTGTAATCAACATCAGAAATCAAAATTCCAAAAGTATTAAACACAAAAAAATGCTTACCGAAGAAAGAAAATGTATCATGCACCGCACCCTCCACCCTGCCCTGTGGTGCAACTGATGTCCCTCTCTCCAAAAATGTACTCAATGGGACCATAATGTTGCAACCACACACTAGTTACCTGCTGTGGGGGAAAATCGAGTTAGTACATTTCAAACATGAAAAAGGTCATTTTATAATCAAAAACAAAAATTCCAAAAGTATAAAACACAAAAAATGCTTACCGAAGACAGAAAATGTATCGTGCACTGCACCCTCCACCCTGCCCTGTGGTGCAACTGATGTCCCTTTCTCCGAAAATGTACTCAATGGGACCGTAATGTTGCAACCACACACTAGTTACCTGCTGTGGGGGAAAATCGAGTTAGTACATTTCAAACATGAAAAAGGTCATTTTATAGTCAACATCAAAAACCAAAATTCCAAAAGTATTACACACAAAAACATGCTTACCGAAGAAAGAAAATGTATCGTGCACTGCACCCTCCACCCTGCCCTGTAGTGCAACTGATGTCCCTCTCTCCGAAAATGTACTCAATGGGACCGTAATGTTGCAACCACACACTAGTTACCTGCTGTGGGGGAAAATCGAGTTAGTACATTTCAAACATGAAAAAGGTCATTTTGTAATCAACATCAGAAACCAAACTTCCAAAAGTATTAAACACAAAAATATGCTTACCGAAGAAATAAAATGTATCGTGCACCGCACCCTCCACCCTGCCCTGTGGTGCAACTGATGTCCCTCTCTCCAAAAATGTACTCAATGGGACCGTAATGTTGCAACCACACACCAGTTACCTGCTGTGGGGGAAAATCGAGTTAGTACATTTCAAACATGAAAAAGGTCATTTTATAATCAACATCAAAAACAAAAATTCCAAAAGTGTTAAACACAAAAAAATGCTTACCGAAGAAAGAAAATGTATCGTGCACGGCACCCTCCACCCTGCCCTGTGGTGCAACTGATGTCCCTCTCTCCAAAAATGTACTCAATGGGACCGTAGTGTTGCAACCACACACTAGTCACCTGCTGTGGGGGAAAATCGAGTTAGTACATTTCAAACATGAAAAAGGTCATTTTATAATCAACATCAAAAACCAAAATTCCAAAAGTATTAAACACAAAAAAATGCTTACCAAAGAAAGAAAATGTATCGTGCATGGCACCCTCCACCCTGCCCTGTGGTGCAACTGATGTCACTCTCTCCAAAAATGTACTCAATGGGACCGTAATGTTGCAACCACACACTAGTTACCTGCTGTGGGGGAAAATCGAGTTAGTACATTTCAAACATGAAAAAGGTCATTTTATAATCAAAAACAAAAATTCCAAAAGTATTAAACAAAAAAAATGCTTACCGAAGACAGAAAATATATCGTGCACTGCACCCTCCACCCTGCCCTGTGGTGCAACTGATGTCCCTCTCTCTGAAAATGTACTCAATGGGACCGTAATGTTGCAACCACACACTAGTTACCTGCTGTGGGGGAAAATCGAGTTAGTACATTTCAAACATGAAAAAGGTCATTTTGTAACCAACATCAGAAACCAAAATTCCAAAAGTATTAAACACAAAAAAATGCTTACCGAAGAAAGAAAATGTATCGTGCACGGCACCCTCCAACCTGCCCTGTGGTGCAACTGATGTCCCTCTCTCCAAAAATGTACTCAATGGGACCGTAATGTTGCAACCACACACTAGTTACCTGCTGTGGGGGAAAATCGAGTTAGTACATTTCAAACATGAAAAAGGTGATTTTATAATCAACATCAAAAACAAAAATTCCAAAAGTATTAAACACAAAAAAATGCTTACCGAAGAAAGAAAATGTATCGTGCACTGCACCCTCCACCCTGCCCTGTGGTGCAACTGATGTCCCTCTCTCCGAAAATGTACTCAATGGGACCGTAATGTTGCAACCACACACTAGTTACCTGCTGTGGGGGAAAATCAAGTTAGAACATTTCAAACATGAAGAAGGTCATTTTATAATCAACATCAAAAACCAAAATTCCAAAAGTATTAAACACAAAAAAATGCTTACCGAAGAAAGGAAATGTATCGTGCACGGCACCCTTCACCCTGCCCTGTGGTGCAACTGATGTCCCTCTCTCCAAAAATTTACTCAATGGGACCGTAGTGTTGCAACAACACACTAGTTACCTGCTGTGGGGAAAATTGAGTTAGTACATTTCAAACATGAAAAAGGTCATTTTATAATCAACATCAAAAACAAAAATTCCAAAAGTAATAAACACAAAAAAATGCTTACCGAAGAAAGAAAATGTATCGTGCACTGCACCCTCCACCCTGCCTTGTGGTGCAACTGATGTCCCTCTCTCCGAAAATGTACTCAATGGGACCGTAATGTTGCAACCACACACTAGTTACCTGCTGTGGGGGAAAATCGAGTTAGTACATTTCAAACATGAAAAAGGTCATTTTATAATCAACATCAAAAACAAAAATTCCAAAAGTATTAAACACAAAAAAATGCTTACTCAAGAAAGAAAGTGTATCGTGCACCGCACCCTCCACCCTGCCCTGTGGTGCAACTGATGTCCCTCTCCCCAAAAATGTACTCATTGGGACCGTAATGTTGCAACCACACACCAGTTACCTGCTGTGGTGGAAAATCGAGTTAGTACATTTCAAACATGAAAAAGGTCATTTTACAATCAACATGAAAAACCAAAATTCCAAAAGTATTAAACACAAAAAAATGCTTACCGAAGAAAGAAAATGTATCGTGCACTGCACCCTCCACCGTGCCCTGTGGTGCAACTGATGTCCCTCTCTCCAAAAATGTATTCAATGGGACCGTAATGTTGCAACCACACACTAGTTACCTGCTGTGGGGGAAAATCGAGTTAGTACATTTCAAACATGAAAAAGGTCATTTTATAATCAACATCAAAAACAAAAATTCCAAAAGTATTAAACTCAAAAAAATGCTTACCGAAAAAAGAAAATGTATCGTGCACTGCACCCTCCACCGTGCCCTGTGGTGCAACTGATGTCCCTCTCTCCGAAAATGTACTCAATGGGACCGTAATGTTGCAACCACACACTAGTTACCTGCTGTGGGGGAAAATCGAGTTAGTACATTTCAAACATCAAAAAGGTCATTTTATAATCAACATCAAAAACAAAAATTCCAAAAGTATTAAACACAAAAAAATGCTCACCAAAGAAAGAAAATGTATCGTGCACTGCACCTTCCACCCTGCCCTGTGGTGCAACTGATGTCCCTCTCTCCGAAAATGTACTCAATGGGACCGTAATGTTGCAACCACACACCAGTTGACCTCCTGTGAGGAAAAATCGAGTTAGTACATTTCAAACATGAGAAAGGCCATTTTATAATCAGTGTCAAAAACCAAAATTCCAAAAGTACAAAACACAAAAAAATGCTTACCGAAGAAAGAAAATGCATCTTGCACTGCACCCTCCACACTGCCCTGTGGTGCAACTGATGTCCCTCTCTCCAAAAATTTACTCAATGGGACCGTAATGTTGCAACCACACACTAGTTACCTGCTGTGGGGGAAAATCGAGTTAGTACATTTCAAACATGAAAAAGGTCATTTTATAATCAACATCAAAAACCAAAATTCCAAAAGTATTAAACACAAAAAAATGCTTACCGAACAAAGGAAATGTATCGTGCACGGCACCCTCAACCCTGCCCTGTGGTGCAACTGATGTCCCTCTCTCCGAAAATGTACTCAATGGGACCGTAATGTTGCAACCACACACTAGTTACCTGCTGTGGGGGAAAATCGAGTTGGTACATTTCAAACATGAAAAAGGTCATTTTATAATCAACATCAAAAACAAAAATTCCAAAAGTATTAAACACAAAAAAATGCTTACTCAAGAAACAAAATGTATCGTGCACCGCACCCTCCACCCTGCCCTGTGGTGCAACTGATGTCCCTCTCTCCAAAAATGTACTCATTGGGACCGTAATGTTGTAACCACACACCAGTTACCTGCTGTGGTGGAAAATCGAGTTAGTACATTTCAAACATGAAAAAGGTCATTTTACAATCAACATGAAAAACCAAAATTCCAAAAGTATTAAACACAAAAAAATGCTTACCGAAGAAAGAAAATGTATCGTGCACTGCACCCTCCACCGTGCCCTGTGGTGCAACTGATGTACCTCTCTCCGAAAATGTACTCAATGGGACCGTAATGTTGCAACCACACACTAGTTACCTGCTGTGGGGGAAAATCGAGTTAGTCCATTTCAAACATGAAAAAGGTCATTTTATAATCAACATCAAAAACAAAAATTCCAAAAGTATTAAACACAAAAAAATGCTTACCGAAGAAGGAAAATGTATCGTGCACTGCACCCTCCACCCTGCCCTGTGGTGCAACTGATGTCCCTCTCTCCAAAAATGTACTCATTGGATTAGATTAGATTAGATTTACTTTCATTCCAATTGATCCGTAGTGAGGAGGTCCTCCAGGATGTGGAACATGTCAGAAAAACAACAATACATGACAAATATTTAAACTAAAACAAATAAGCTAATGTATCATTCCACAGGTCCCAAGTGGAATGATCGTCATTTTTTAATGAACACTAAGAGTCATTTTACAAATACTATTGCACTGAATTTAAAATAAAAAAGTTTTATATTTATTTATAAAGTAAGAAACATGTAATACAACTACTGT
Organism: Schistocerca piceifrons; assembly: GCF_021461385.2. Taxonomy (NCBI): domain Eukaryota; kingdom Metazoa; phylum Arthropoda; class Insecta; order Orthoptera; family Acrididae; genus Schistocerca; species Schistocerca piceifrons. The sequence continues at coordinate 956,850 of NW_025727549.1, read as the reverse complement.
AATACTTATTTACAATGAACACATTACTGCACTGAAATGGTGCAGAAGTTAGATTATACTTACACACACACACACACACACACACACACAAATTTTCAGTGAACACATTACTGCACTGAAATTGTGCAGAAGTTATGTTGTACTTATATACAAATCAGTTGGTTTTCCTCAGAAATTCATCAATGGAGTAGAAGGAGTTGGCCACCAATAAATCCTTTAGGCTTTTCTTAAACTGAATTTCATTGGTTGTTAAGCTTTTTATGGCTGCTGGCAAGTTATTGAAAATGTGTGTTCCTGAATAATGCACACCTTTTTGTACAAGACTAAGTGACTTTAAATCCTTGTGAAGATTATTCTTATTTCTAGTATTGATTCCATGAATTGAGCTGTTGGTTTGAAAAAGTGATATATTTTTAATGACAAATTTCATTAAGGAATAAATATATTGGGAAGCTGTAGTTAGTATCCCTAGTTCCCTAAACAGGCTTCTGCAGGATGTTCTTGAGTTCACACCACATATAATTCTTACTGCACGTTTTTGTGCCCGGAAAACTTTAGCTTGGCTTGATGAATTACCCCAGAAAATAATCCCATATGACATTATGGAATGAAAGTAAGCATAGTATGCCAGCTTTTTCATTTTTATATCCCCTATGTCTGACAAAATTCGCATTGCAAACAGAGATTTGTTAAGACGCTTCAGCAGTTCTGTGGTGTGCTCCTCCCAGTTGAATTTATTATCAAGCTGTAATCCCAAGAATTTAACACCGTCCACTTCTTCTATCTTCTTGTCATCATATGTTAGACATATACTCTTGGGACACCCCTTACAAGTTCTGAACTGCATGTAGTGTGTTTTTTCAAAGTTTAGTGACAAAGAATTGGCTAGGAACCAGTGATTAATGTCTACAAATATTTTATTGGCTGATCTTTCTAAGACTACACTTGATTTGCTATTTATTGCAATGTTTGTATCATCAGCAAACAAAACAAACTTGGCATCTGGTAATGTTACTGATGAAAGGTCATTGATATACACAAGAAAAAGTAAGGGCCCCAAAATGGAACCTTGTGGGACCCCACATGTAATTAGTTCCCAGTTGGATGATGCCTGATAGCTTGATACATGTCTCTTTCCTAATAACACCCTTTGTTTCCTGCCAGAGATATAAGATTTGAACCATTTTGCAGCATTTCCTGTTACACTATAATATTCTAGTTTACTTAAAAGGATATTGTGATTTACACAGTCAAATGCCTTTGACAGATCACAAAATATACCAGTTGCCTGCAATTTTTTGTCTAATGAATTAAGTACATTTTCACTGTAAGTGTAGATAGCCTTCTCAATATCAGAACCTTTTAGAAATCCAAACTGTGACTTTGACAGTATGTTATTTGAGATAAGATGGTTATAAAGACGACTGTACATTACTTTTTCGAAAATTTTGGAGAATGCTGGCAACAGTGAAATTGGACGGAAATTTGATGCTATTTCTTTATCTCCCTTCTTAAACAGTGGCTTAACTTCAGCATATTTCAGCCATTCGGGAAATATTCCACTGATAAACGACTGGTTACACAGATAGCTTAATATGTTACTTAGCTCAGAATCACATTCTTTAATTAACTTTGTTGATATTTCATCATACCCACTAGATGTTTTTGATTTTAAAGATTTTATGATGGACATTATTTCTGTTGGGGTAGTGAGGGTCAAATTCATATTATGGAAGTTACTTGAAATGTCTGGTCTAAGGTAATCCATAGCAGCATCTACCGAACCTGACAACCCCATCTTTTCAGTAACAGTTACAAAATGTTTGTTAAAAAGTTCTGCAACACTATACACATCTGTCACCAATGCATCATTTACTCTTAATGCTATTTGTTCCTCTTCAAGTCTGGTTCTATCGGTCTCCTCCTTCACTATATCCCATATTGTCTTTATTTTGTTATCTGATATGACTATCTTTTCCTTGTAATATATTTGCTTTGACATCCGTATTACAGTCTTTAATATTTTGGGACCGTAATGTTGCAACCACACACCAGAAACCTGCTGTGGTAGAAAAATCGAGTTAGTACATTTCAAACATGAAAAAGGTCATTTTACAATCAACATGAAAAACCAAAATTCCAAAAGTATTAAACACAAAAAAATGCTTACCGAAGAAAGAAAATGTATCGTGCACTGCACCCTCCACACTGCCCTGTGGTGCAACTGATGTCCCTCTCTCCGAAAATGTACTCAATGGGACCGTAATGTTGCAACCACACACTAGTTACCTGCTGTGTGTGAAATTCGAGTTAGTACATTTCAAACATAAAAAAAGTCTTTTATAATCAACATCAAAAACAAAATCTCCAAAAGTATTAAACAAAAAAAAAATGCTTACCGAAGAAAGAAAATGTATCGTGCACTGCACCCTCCACCCTGCCCTGTGGTGCAACTGATGTCCCTCTCTCCAAAAATGTACCCAATGGGACCGTAATGTTGCAACCACACACCAGTTGACGTGCTGTGAGGAAAAATCGAGTTAGTACATTTCAAACATGAAAAAGGTCATTTTATTAACAACATCAAAAACCAAAATTCCAAAAGTATAAAACACAAAAAAATGCTTACCGAAGAAAGAAAACGTATCATGCACGGCACCCTCCACCCTGCCCTGTGGTGCAACTGATGTCCCTCACTCCGAAAATGTACCCAATGGGACTGTAACGTTGCAACCACACAGCAGTTGACCTGCTGTGACAAAAAATCGAGTTAGTACATTTCAAACATGAATAAGGTCATTTTATAATCAACATCAAAAACCATAATTCCAAAAGTATAAAACACAAAAAAATGCTTACCGAAGAAAGAAAATGTATCGTGCACTGCACCCTCCACCCTGCCCTGTGGTGCAACTGATGTCCCTCTCTCCAAAATTGTACTCAATGTGACCGTAAAGTTGCAACCACACTCTAGTTACCTGCTGTGGGGGAAATTCGAGTTAGTACATTTCAAACATGAAAAAGGTCATTTTATATTCAACATCAAAAACAAAAATTCCAAAAGTATTAAACACAAAAAAATGCTTACCGAAGAAAGAAAATGTATTGTGCACCGCACCTTCCACCCTGCCCTGTGGTGCAACTGATGTCCCTCTCTCCGAAAATGTACTCAATGGGACCGTAATATTGCAACCACACACTAGTTACCTGCTGTGGGGGAAAATCGAGTTAGTACATTTCAAACATAAAAAAGGTCATTTTATAATCAACATCAAAAACAAAAATTCCAAAAGTATTAAACACAAAAAAATGCTTACCGAAGAAAGAAAATGTATCATGCACTGCACCCTCCACCATGCCCTGTGGTGCAACTGATGTCCCTCTCTCCGAAAATGTACTCAATGGGACCGTAATGTTGCAACCACACACTAGCTACCTGCTGTGGGGGAAAATCGAGTTAGTACATTTCAAACATGAAAAAGGTCATTTTATAATCAACATCAAAAACAAAAATTCCAAAAGTATTAAACACAAAAAAATGCTTACCGAAGAAAGAAAATGTATCGTGCACTGCACCCTCCACCATGCCCTGTGGTGCAACTGATGTCCCTCTCTCCGAAAATGTACTCAATGGGACCGTAATGTTGCAACCACACACCAGTTGACCTCCTGTGAGGAAAAATCGAGTTAGTACATTTCAAACATGAGAAAGGCCATTTTATAATCAGTGTCAAAAACCAAAATTCCAAAAGTACAAAACACAAAAAAATGCTTACCGAAGAAAGAAAATGCATCTTGCACTGCACCCTCCACACTGCCCTGTGGTGCAACTGATGTCCCTCTCTCCAAAAATTTACTCAATGGGACCGTAGTGTTGCAACCACACACTAGTTACCTGCTGTGGGGGAAAATCGAGTTAGTACATTTCAAACATGAAAAAGGTCATTTTATAATCAACATCAAAAACCAAAATTCCGAAAGTATTAAACACAAAAAAATGCTTACCGAAGAAAGAAAATGTATCGTGCACTGCACCCTCCACCCTGCCCTGTGGTGCAACTGATGTCCCTCTCTCCGAAAATGTACTCAATGGGACCGTAATGTTGCAACCACACACTAGTTACTTGCTGTGGGGGAAAATCGAGTTAGTACATTTCAAACATGAAAAAGGTCATTTTATAATCAACATCAAAAACAAAAATTCCAAAAGTATTAAACACAAAAAAATGCTTACTCAAGAAAGAAAATGTATCGTGCACCGCACCCTCCACCCTGCCCTGTGGTGCAACTGATGTCCCTCTCTCCAAAAATGTACTCATTGGGACCGTAATGTTGCAACCACACACCAGTTACCTGCTGTGGTGGAAAATCGAGTTAGTACATTTCAAACATGAAAAAGGTCATTATACAATCAACATGAAAAACCAAAATTCCAAAAGTATTAAACACAAAAAAATGGTTACCGAAGAAAGAAAATGTATCGTGCACTGCACCCTCCACCGTGCCCTCTGGTGCAACTGACGTACCTCTCTCCGAAAATGTACTCAATGGGACCGTAATGTTGCAACCACACACTAGTTACCTGCTGTGGGGGAAAATCGAGTTAGTCCATTTCAAACATGAAAAAGGTCATTTTATAAATAACATGAAAAACCAAAATTCCAAAAGTATTAAACACAAAAAAATGCTTACCGAAGAAAGAAAATGTATCGTGCACTGCACCCTCCACCCTGCCCTGTGGTGCAACTGATGTCCCTCTCTCCGAAAATGTACTCAATGGGACCGTGATGTTGCAACCACACGCTAGTTACCTGCTGTGGGGGAAATTCGAGTTAGTACATTTCAAACATAAAAAAAGTCATTTTATAATCAACATCAAAAACGAAATCTCCAAAAGTATTAAACAAAAAAAAATGCTTACCGAAGAAGGAAAATGTATCGTGCACTGCACCCTCCACCCTGCCCTGTGGTGCAACTGATGTCCCTCTCTCCAAAAATGTACTCATTGGATTAGATTAGATTAGATTTACTTTCATTCCAATTGATCCGTAGTGAGGAGGTCCTCCAGGATGTGGAACATGTCAGAAAAACAACAATACATGACAAATATTTAAACTAAAACAAATAAGCTAATGTATCATTCCACAGGTCCCAAGTGGAATGATCGTCATTTTTTAATGAACACTAAGAGTCATTTTACAAATACTATTGCACTGAATTTAAAATAAAAAAGTTTTATATTTATTTATAAAGTAAGAAACATGTAATACAACTACTGTAATACTTATTTACAATGAACACATTACTGCACTGAAATGGTGCAGAAGTTAGATTATACTTACACACACACACACACACACACAAATTTTCAGTGAACACATTACTGCACTGAAATTGTGCTGAAGTTATGTTGTACTTATATACAAATCAGTTGGTTTTCCTCAGAAATTCATCAATGGAGTAGAAGGAGTTGGCCACCAATAAATCCTTTAGGCTTCTCTTAAACTGAATTTCATTGGTTGTTAAGCTTTTTATGGCTGCTGGCAAGTTATTGAAAATGTGTGTTCCTGAATAATGCACACCTTTTTGTACAAGACTAAGTGACTTTAAATCCTTGTGAAGATTATTCTTATTTCTAGTATTGATTCCATGAATTGAGCTGTTGGTTTGAAAAAGTGATATATTTTTAATGACAAATTTCATTAAGGAATAAATATATTGGGAAGCTGTAGTTAGTATCCCTAGTTCCCTAAACAGGCTTCTGCAGGATGTTCTTGAGTTCACACCACATATAATTCTTACTGCACGTTTTTGTGCCCGGAAAACTTTAGCTTGGCTTGATGAATTACCCCAGAAAATAATCCCATATGACATTATGGAATGAAAGTAAGCATAGTATGCCAGCTTTTTCATTTTTATATCCCCTATGTCTGACAAAATTCGCATTGCAAACAGAGATTTGTTAAGACGCTTCAGCAGTTCTGTGGTGTGCTCCTCCCAGTTGAATTTATTATCAAACTGTAATCCCAAGAATTTAACACCGTCCACTTCTTCTATCTTCTTGTCATCATATGTTAGACATATACTCTTGGGACACCCCTTATAAGATCTGAACTGCATGTAGTGTGTTTTTTCAAAGTTTAGTGACAAAGAATTGGCTAGGAACCAGTGATTAATGTCTACAAATATTTTATTGGCTGATCTTTCTAAGACTACACTTGATTTGCTATTTATTGCAATGTTTGTATCATCAGCAAACAAAACAAACTTGGCATCTGGTAATGTTACTGATGAAAGGTCATTGATATACACAAGAAAAAGTAAGGGCCCCAAAATGGAACCTTGTGGGACCCCACATGTAATTAGTTCCCAGTTGGATGATGCCTGATAGCTTGATACATGTCTCTTTCCTAATAACACCCTTTGTTTCCTGCCAGAGATATAAGATTTGAACCATTTTGCAGCATTTCCTGTTACACTATAATATTCTAGTTTACTTAAAAGGATATTGTGATTTACACAGTCAAATGCCTTTGACAGATCACAAAATATACCAGTTGCCTGCAATTTTTTGTCTAATGAATTAAGTACATTTTCACTGTAAGTGTAGATAGCCTTCTCAATATCAGAACCTTTTAGAAATCCAAACTGTGACTTTGACAGTATGTTATTTGAGATAAGATGGTTATAAAGACGACTGTACATTACTTTTTCGAAAATTTTGGAGAATGCTGGCAACAGTGAAATTGGACGGAAATTTGATGCTATTTCTTTATCTCCCTTCTTAAACAGTGGCTTAACTTCAGCATATTTCAGCCATTCGGGAAATATTCCACTGATAAACGACTGGTTACACAGATAGCTTAATATGTTACTTAGCTCAGAATCACATTCTTTAATTAACTTTGTTGATATTTCATCATACCCACTAGATGTTTTTGATTTTAAAGATTTTATGATGGACATTATTTCTGTTGGGGTAGTGAGGGTCAAATTCATATTATGGAAGTTACTTGAAATGTCTGGTCTAAGGTAATCCATAGCAGCATCTACCGAACCTGACAACCCCATCTTTTCAGTAACAGTTACAAAATGTTTGTTAAAAAGTTCTGCAACACTATACACATCTGTCACCAATGCATCATTTACTCTTAATGCTATTTGTTCCTCTTCAAGTCTGGTTCTATCGGTCTCCTCCTTCACTATATCCCATATTGTCTTTATTTTGTTATCTGATATGACTATCTTTTCCTTGTAATATATTTGCTTTGACATCCGTATTACAGTCTTTAATATTTTGGGACCGTAATGTTGCAACCACACACCAGAAACCTGCTGTGGTGGAAAATCGAGTTAGTACATTTCAAACATGAAAAAGGTCATTTTACAATCAACATGAAAAACCAAAATTCCAAAAGTATTAAACACAAAAAAATGCTTACCGAAGAAAGAAAATGTATCGTGCACTGCACCCTCCACACTGCCCTGTGGTGCAACTGATGTCCCTCTCTCCGAAAATGTACTCAATGGGACCGTAATGTTGCAACCACACACTAGTTACCTGCTGTGTGTGAAATTCGAGTTAGTACATTTCAAACATAAAAAAAGTCTTTTATAATCAACATCAAAAACAAAATCTCCAAAAGTATTAAACAAAAAAAAAATGCTTACCGAAGAAAGAAAATGTATCGTGCACTGCACCCTCCACCCTGCCCTGTGGTGCAACTGATGTCCCTCTCTCCAAAAATGTACCCAATGGGACCGTAATGTTGCAACCACACACCAGTTGACGTGCTGTGAGGAAAAATCGAGTTAGTACATTTCAAACATGAAAAAGGTCATTTTATTAACAACATCAAAAACCAAAATTCCAAAAGTATAAAACACAAAAAAATGCTTACCGAAGAAAGAAAACGTATCATGCACGGCACCCTCCACACTGCCCTGTGGTGCAACTGATGTCCCTCTCTCCGAAAATGTACCCAATGGGACTGTAACGTTGCAACCACACAGCAGTTGACCCGCTGTGACAAAAAATCGAGTTAGTACATTTCAAACATGAATAAGGTCATTTTATAATCAACATCAAAAACCATAATTCCAAAAGTATAAAACACAAAAAAATGCTTACCGAAGAAAGAAAATGTATCGTGCACTGCACCCTCCACCCTGCCCTGTGGTGCAACTGATGTCCCTCTCTCCAAAATTGTACTCAATGTGACCGTAAAGTTGCAACCACACACTAGTTACCTGCTGTGGGGGAAATTCGAGTTAGTACATTTCAAACATGAAAAAGGTCATTTTATATTCAACATCAAAAACAAAAATTCCAAAAGTATTAAACACAAAAAAATGCTTACCGAAGAAAGAAAATGTATCGTGCACTGCACCTTCCACCCTGCCCTGTGGTGCAACTGATGTCCCTCTCTCCGAAAATGTACTCAATGGGACCGTAATATTGCAACCACACACTAGTTACCTGCTGTGGGGGAAAATCGAGTTAGTACATTTCAAACATGAAAAAGGTCATTTTATAATCAACATCAAAAACAAAAATTCCAAAAGTATTAAACACAAAAAAATGCTTACCGAAGAAAGAAAATGTATCGTGCACTGCACCCTCCACCATGCCCTGTGGTGCAACTGATGTCCCTCTCTCCGAAAATGTACTCAATGGGACCGTAATGTTGCAACCACACACTAGCTACCTGCTGTGGGGGAAAATCGAGTTAGTACATTTCAAACATGAAAAAGGTCATTTTATAATCAACATCAAAAACCAAAATTCCAAAAGTATTAAACACAAAAAAATGCTTACCGAAGAAAGGAAATGTATCGTGCACGGCACCCTCAACCCTGCCCTGTGGTGCAACTGATGTCCCTCTCCGAAAATGTACTCAATGGGACCGTAATGTTGCAACCACACACCAGTTGACCTGCTGTGAGGAAAAATCGAGTTAGTACATTTCAAACATGAGAAAGGCCATTTTATAATCAGTGTCAAAAACCAAAATTCCAAAAGTACAAAACACAAAAAAATGCTTACCGAAGAAAGAAAATGCATCTTGCACTGCACCCTCCACACTGCCCTGTGGTGCAACTGATGTCCCTCTCTCTAAAAATTTACTCAATGGGACCGTAGTGTTGCAACCACACACTAGTTACCTGCTGTGGGGGAAAATCGAGTTAGTACATTTCAAACATGAAAAAGGTCATACTATAATCAACATCAAAAACCAAAATTCCGAAAGTATTAAACACAAAAAAATGCTTACCGAAGAAAGAAAATGTATCGTGCACTGCACCCTCCACCCTGCCCTGTGGTGCAACTGATGTCCCTCTCTCCGAAAATGTACTCAATGGGACCGTAATGTTGCAACCACACACTAGTTACCTGCTGTGGGGGAAAATCGAGTTAGTACATTTCAAACATGAAAAAGGTCATTTTATAATCAACATCAAAAACAAAAATTCCAAAAGTATTAAACACAAAAAAATGCTTACTCAAGAAAGAAAATGTATCGTGCACCGCACCCTCCACCCTGCCCTGTGGTGCAACTGATGTCCCTCTCTCCAAAAATGTACTCATTGGGACCGTAATGTTGCAACCACACACCAGTTACCTGCTGTGGTGGAAAATCGAGTTAGTACATTTCAAACATGAAAAAGGTCATTTTACAATCAACATGAAAAACCAAAATTCCAAAAGTATTAAACACAAAATTGGTTACCGAAGAAAGAAAATGTATCGTGCACTGCACCCTCCACCGTGCCCTCTGGTGCAACTGACGTACCTCTCTCCGAAAATGTACTCAATGGGACCGTAATGTTGCAACCACACACTAGTTACCTGCTGTGGGGGAAAATCGAGTTAGTCCATTTCAAACATGAAAAAGGTCATTTTATAATCAACATCAAAAACAAAAATTCCAAAAGTATTAAACACAAAAAAATGCTTACCGAAGAAAGAAAATGTATCGTGCACTGCACCCTCCACCCTGCCCTGTGGTGCAACTGATGTCCCTCTCTCCGAAATGTACTCAATGGGACCGTAATGTTGCAACCACACGCTAGTTACCTGCTGTGGGGGAAATTCGAGTTAGTACATTTCAAACATAAAAAAAGTCATTTTATAATCAACATCAAAAACGAAATCTCCAAAAGTATTAAACAAAAAAAAATGCTTACCGAAGAAGGAAAATGTATCGTGCACTGCACCCTCCACCCTGCCCTGTGGTGCAACTGATGTCCCTCTCTCCAAAAATGTACTCATTGGGACCGTAATGTTGCAACCACACACCAGTTACCTGCTGTGGTGGAAAATCGAGTTAGTACATTTCAAACATGAAAAAGGTCATTTTACAATCAACATGAAACCCAAAATTCCAAAAGTATTAAACACAAAAAAATGCTTACCGAAGAAAAAAAATGTATAGAGCTCCGCACCCTCCACCCTGATCTGTGGTGCAACTGATGTCCCTCTCTCCAAAAATGTACTCAATGGGACCATAATGTTGCAACCACACACCAGTTGACCTCCTGTGAGGAAAACTCGAGTTAGTACATTTCAATCATGAAGAAGGTCATTTTATAATCAACATCAAAAACCAAAATTCCAAAAGTATTAAACACAAAAAAATGCTTACCGAAGAAAGAAAATGTATCATGCACTGCACCCTCCACCCTGCCCTGTGGTGCAACTGATGTCCCTCTCTCCGAAAATGTACTCAATGGGACCTTAATGTTGCAACCACACACCAGTTGACCTCCTGTGAGGAAAACTCGAGTTAGTACATTTCAATCATGAAGAAGGTCATTTTATAATCAACATCAAAAACCAAAATTCCATAAGTATTAAACACAAAAAAATGCTTACCGAAGAAAGAAAATGTATCGTGCACTGCACCCTCCACCCTGCCCTGTGGTGCAACTGATGACCCTCTCTCCGAAAATGTACTCAATGGGACCTTAATGTTGCAACCACACACCAGTTGACATCCTGTGAGGAAAACTCGAGTTAGTATATTTCAATCATGAAGAAGGTCATTTTATAATCAACATCAAAAACCAAAATTCTAAAAGTATTAAACACAAAAAAAAGCTTACCGAAGAAAGAAAATGTATCATGCACTGCACCCTCCGCCCTGCCCTGTGGTGCAACTGATGTCCCTCTCTCCGAAAATGTACTCAGTGGTACCTTAATGTTGCAACCACACACCAGTTGACCTCCTGTGAGGAAAACACGAGTTAGTACATTTCAATCATGAAGAAGGTCATTTTATAATCAACATCAAAAACCAAAATTCTAAAAGTATTAAACACAAAAAAATGCTTACCGAAGAAAGAAAATGTATCGTGCACTGCACCCTCCACGCTGCCCTGTGGTGCAACTGATGTCCCTCTCTCCAAAAATGTACTCAATGGGACCGTAATGTTGCAACCACACACTAGTTACCTTCTGTGGGGGAAAATCGAGTTAGTACATTTCAAACATGAAAAAGGTCATTTTATAATCAACATCAAAAACCAAAATTCCAAAAGTATTAAACACAAAAAAATGCTTACCGAAGAAAGAAAATGTATCGTGCACTGCACCCTCCACCCTGCCCTGTGGTGCAACTGATGACCCTCTCCCCGAAAATGTACTCAATGGGACCTTAATGTTGCAACCACACACCAGTTGACCTCCTGTGAGGAAAACTCGAGTTAGTACATTTCAATCATGAAGAAGGTCATTTTATAATCAACATCAAAAACCAAAATTCTAAAAGTATTAAACACAAAAAAATGCTTACCGAAGAAAGAAAATGTATCATGCACTGCACCCTCCGCCCTGCCCTGTGGTGCAACTGATGTCCCTCTCTCCGAAAATGTACTCAATGGGACCTTAATGTTGCAACCACACACCAGTTGACCTGTTGTGAGGAAAAATCGAGCTACTACATTTCAAACATGAAGAAGGTCATTTTATAATCAACATCAAAAACCAAAATTCCAAAAGTATTAAACACAAAAAAATGCTTACCGAAGAAAGAAAATGTATCGTGCACTGCACCCTCCACCCTGCCCTGTGGTGCAACTGATGTCCCTCTCTCCGAAAATGTACTCAATGGGACCTTAATGTTGCAACCACACACCAGTTGACCTCCTGTGAGGAAAACTCGAGTTAGTACATTTCAATCATGAAGAAGGTCATTTTATAATCAACATCAAAAACCAAAATTCCAAAAGTATTAAACACAAAAAAATGCTTACCGAAGAAAGAAAATGTATCGTGCACTGCACCCTCCACCCTGCCTTGTGGTGCAACTGATGACCCTCTCTCCGAAAATGTACTCAATGGGACCTTAATGTTGCAACCACACACCAGTTGACCTCCTGTGAGGAAAACTCGAGTTAGTACATTTCAATCATGAAGAAGGTCATTTTATAATCAACATCAAAAACCAAAATTCCAAAAGTATTAAACACAAAAAATGTTTACCGAAGAAAGAAAATGTATCATGCACTGCACCCCCCACCCTGCCCTGTGGTGCAACTGATGTCCCTCTCTCCGAAAATGTACTCAATGGGACCTTAATGTTGCAACCACACACCAGTTGACCTCCTGTGAGGAAAACTCGAGTTAGTACATTTCAATCATGAAGAAGGTCATTTTATAATCAACATCAAAAACCAAAATTCCAAAAGTATTAAACACAAAAAAATGCTTACCGAAGAAAGAAAATGTATCATGCACTGCACCCTCCACCCTGCCCTGTGGTGCAACTGATGACCCTCTCTCCGAAAATGTACTCAATGGGACCTTAATGTTGCAACCACACACCAGTTGACCTCCTGTGAGGAAAACTCGAGTTAGTACATTTCAATCATGAAGAAGGTCATTTTATAATCAACATCAAAAACCAAAATTCCAAAAGTATTAAACACAAAAAAATGCTTACCGAAGAAAGAAAATGTATCATGCACTGCACCCTCCGCCCTGCCCTGTGGTGCAACTGATGACCCTCTCTCCGAAAATGTACTCAATGGGACCGTAATGTTGCAACCACACACTAGTTACCTGCTGTGTGTGAAATTCGAGTTAGTACATTTCAAACATAAAAAAAGTCTTTTATAATCAACATCAAAAACAAAATCTCCAAAAGTATTAAACAAAAAAAAATGCTACCCGAAGAAAGAAAATGTATCGTGCACTGCACCCTCCACCCTGCCCTGTGGTGCAACTGATGTCCCTCTCTCCAAAAATGTACCCAATGGGACCGTAATGTTGCAACCACACACCAGTTGACGTGCTGTGAGGAAAAATCGAGTTAGTACATTTCAAACATGAAAAAGGTCATTTTATTAACAACATCAAAAACCAAAATTCCAAAAGTATAAAACACAAAAAAATGCTTACCGAAGAAAGAAAACGTATCATGCACGGCACCCTCCACCCTGCCCTGTGGTGCAACTGATGTCCCTCTCTCCGAAAATGTACCCAATGGGACTGTAACGTTGCAACCACACAGCAGTTGACCTGCTGTGACAAAAAATCGAGTTAGTACATTTCAAACATGAATAAGGTCATTTTATAATCAACATCAAAAACCATAATTCCAAAAGTATAAAACACAAAAAAATGCTTACCGAAGAAAGAAAATGTATCGTGCACTGCACCCTCCACCCTGCCCTGTGGTGCAACTGATGTCCCTCTCTCCAAAATTGTACTCAATGTGACCGTAAAGTTGCAACCACACACTAGTTACCTGCTGTGGGGGAAATTCGAGTTAGTACATTTCAAACATGAAAAAGGTCATTTTATATTCAACATCAAAAACAAAAATTCCAAAAGTATTAAACACAAAAAAATGCTTACCGAAGAAAGAAAATGTATCGTGCTCTGCACCTTCCACCCTGCCCTGTGGTGCAACTGATGTCCCTCTCTCCGAAAATGTACTCAATGGGACCGTAATATTGCAACCACACACTAGTTACCTGCTGTGGGGGAAAATCGAGTTAGTACATTTCAAACATAAAAAAGGTCATTTTATAATCAACATCAAAAACAAAAATTCCAAAAGTATTAAACACAAAAAAATGCTTACCAAAGAAAGAAAATGTATCGTGCACTGCACCCTACACCATGCCCTGTGGTGCAACTGATGTCCCTCTCTCCGAAAATGTACTCAATGGGACCGTAATGTTGCAACCACACACTAGCTACCTGCTGTGGGGGAAAATCGAGTTAGTACATTTCAAACATGAAAAAGGTCATTTTATAATCAACATCAAAAACAAAAATTCCAAAAGTATTAAACACAAAAAAATGCTTACCGAAGAAAGAAAATGTATCGTGCACTGCACCCTCCACCATGCCCTGTGGTGCAACTGATGTCCCTCTCTCCGAAAATGTACTCAATGGGACCGTAATGTTGCAACCACACACTAGCTACCTGCTGTGGGGGAAAATCGAGTTAGTACATTTCAAACATGAAAAAGGTCATTTTATAATCAACATCAAAAACCAAAATTCCAAAAGTATTAAACACAAAAAAATGCTTACCGAAGAAAGGAAATGTATCGTGCACGGCACCCTCAACCCTGCCCTGTGGTGCAACTGATGTCCCTCTCCGAAAATGTACTCAATGGGACCGTAATGTTGCAACCACACACCAGTTGACCTGCTGTGAGGAAAAATCGAGTTAGTACATTTCAAACATGAGAAAGGCCATTTTATAATCAGTGTCAAAAACCAAAATTCCAAAAGTACAAAACACAAAAAAATGCTTACCGAAGAAAGAAAATGCATCTTGCACTGCACCCTCCACACTGCCCTGTGGTGCAACTGATGTCCCTCTCTCCGAAAATGTACTCAATGGGACCGTAATGTTGCAACCACACACTAGTTACCTGCTGTGGGGGAAAATCGAGTTAGTACATTTCAAACATGAAAAAGGTCATTTAATAATCAACATCAAAAACAAAAATTCCAAAAGTATTAAACACAAAAAAATGCTTACTCAAGAAAGAAAATGTATCGTGCACCGCACCCTCCACCCTGCCCTGTGGTGCAACTGATGTCCCTCTCTCCAAAAATGTACTCATTGGGACCGTAATGTTGCAACCACACACCAGTTACCTGCTGTGGTAGAAAATCGAGTTAGTACATTTCAAACATGAAAAAGGTCATTTTACAATCAACATGAAAAACCAAAATTCCAAAAGTATTAAACACAAAAAAATGGTTACCGAAGAAAGAAAATGTATCGTGCACTGCACCCTCCACCGTGCCCTCTGGTGCAACTGACGTACCTCTCTCCGAAAATGTACTCAATGGGACCGTAATGTTGCAACCACACACTAGTTACCTGCTGTGGGGGAAAATCGAGTTAGTCCATTTCAAACATGAAAAAGGTCATTTTATAATCAACATCAAAAACAAAATTTCCAAAAGTATTAAACACAAAAAAATGCTTACCGAAGAAAGAAAATGTATCGTGCACTGCACCCTCCACCCTGCCCTGTGGTGCAACTGATGTCCCTCTCTCCGAAAATGTACTCAATGGGACCGTAATGTTGCAACCACACGCTAGTTACCTGCTGTGGGGGAAATTCGAGTTAGTACATTTCAAAAAAAAAAAAAGTCATTTTATAATCAACATCAAAAACTAAATCTCCAAAAGTATTAAACAAAAAAAAATGCTTACCGAAGAAGGAAAATGTATCGTGCACTGCACCCTACACCCTGCCCTGTGGTGCAACTGATGTCCCTCTCTCCAAAAATGTACTCATTGGGACCGTAATGTTGCAACCACACACCAGTTACCTGCTGTGGTGGAAAATCGAGTTAGTACATTTCAAACATGAAAAAGGTCATTTTACAATCAACATGAAAAACCAAAATTCCAAAAGTATTAAACACAAAAAAATGCTTACCGAAGAAAAAAAATGTATAGAGCTCCGCACCCTCCACCCTGATCTGTGGTGCAACTGATGTCCCTCTCTCCAAAAATGTACTCAATGGGACCGTAATGTTGCAACCACACACTAGTTGCCTCCTGTGGGGGAATATCGAGTTAGTACATTTCAAACATCTAAAAGGTCATTTTATAATCAACATAAAAAACCAAAATTCCAAAAGTATAAAACACAAAAAAATGCTTACCGAAGAAGGAAAATGTATCATGCACTGCACCCTCCACCCTGCCCTGTGGTGCAACTGATGTCCCTCTCTCCGAAAATGTACTCAATGGGACCTTAATGTTGCAACCACACACCAGTTGACCTCCTGTGAGGAAAACTCGAGTTAGTACATTTCAATCATGAAGAAGGTCATTTTATAATCAACATCAAAAACCAAAATTCCAAAAGTATTAAACACAAAAAAATGCTTACCGAAGAAAGAAAATGTATCGTGCACGGCACCCTCCACCCTGCCCTGTGGTGCAACTGATGACCCTCTCTCCGAAAATGTACTCAATGGGACCTTAATGTTGCAACCACACACCAGTTGACCTCCTGTGAGGAAAACTCGAGTTAGTATATTTCAATCATGAAGAAGGTCATTTTATAATCAACATCAAAAACCAAAATTCTAAAAGTATTAAACACAAAAAAATGCTTACCGAAGAAAGAAAATGTATCATGCACTGCACCCTCCGCCCTGCCCTGTGGTGCAACTGATGTCCCTCTCTCCGAAAATGTACTCAGTGGTACCTTAATGTTGCAACCACACACCAGTTGACCTCCTGTGAGGAAAACACGAGTTAGTACATTTCAATCATGAAGAAGGTCATTTTATAATCAACATCAAAAACCAAAATTCTAAAAGTATTAAACACAAAAAAATGCTTACCGAAGAAAGAAAATGTATCGGGCACTGCACCCTCCACGCTGCCCTGTGGTGCAACTGATGTCCCTCTCTCCAAAAATGTACTCAATGGGACCGTAATGTTGCAACCACACACTAGTTACCTTCTGTGGGGGAAAATCGAGTTAGTACATTTCAAACATGAAAAAGGTCATTTTATAATCAACATCAAAAACCAAAATTCCAAAAGTATTAAACACAAAAAAATGCTTACCGAAGAAAGAAAATGTATCGTGCACTGCACCCTCCACCCTGCCCTGTGGTGCAACTGATGACCCTCTCCCCGAAAATGTACTCAATGGGACCTTAATGTTGCAACCACACACCAGTTGACCTCCTGTGAGGAAAACTCGAGTTAGTACATTTCAATCATGAAGAAGGTCATTTTATAATCAACATCAAAAACCAAAATTCTAAAAGTATTAAACACAAAAAAATGCTTACCGAAGAAAGAAAATGTATCATGCACTGCACCCTCCGCCCTGCCCTGTGGTGCAACTGATGTCCCTCTCTCCGAAAATGTACTCCATGGGACCGTAATGTTGCAACCACACGCTAGTTACCTGCTGTGGGGGAAATTCGAGTTAGTACATTTCAAACATAAAAAAAGTCATTTTATAATTAACATCAAAAACGAAATCTCCAAAAGTATTAAACAAAAAAAAATGCTTACCGAAGAAGGAAAATGTATCGTGCACTGCACCCTACACCCTGCCCTGTGGTGCAACTGATGTCCCTCTCTCCAAAAATGTACTCATTGGGACCGTATTGTTGCAACCACACACCAGTTACCTGCTGTGGTGGAAAATCGAGTTAGTACATTTCAAACATGAAAAAGGTCATTTTACAATCAACATGAAAAACCAAAATTCCAAAAGTATTAAACACAAAAAAATGCTTACCGAAGAAAGAAAATGTATCATGCACTGCACCCTCCGCCCTGCCCTGTGGTGCAACTGATGTCCCTCTCTCCGAATATGTACTCAATGGGACCGTAATGTTGCAACCACACACCAGTTGACCTCCTGTGAGGAAAACTCGAGTTAGTACATTTCAATCACGAAGAAGGTCATTTTATAATCAACATCAAAAACCAAATATCCAAAAGTATTAAACACAAAAAAATGCTTACTGAAGAAAGAAAATGTATCATGCACTGCACCCTCCGCCCTACCCTGTGGTGCAACTGATGTCGCTCTCTCCGAAAATGTACTCAATGGGACGGTAATGTTGCAACCACACACCAGTTGACCTCCTGTGAGGAAAACTCGAGTTAGTACATTTCAGTCATGAAGAAGGTCATTTTATAATCAACATCAAAAACCAAAATTCCAAAAGTATTAAACACAAAAAAATGCTTACTGAAGAAAGAAAATGTATCATGCACTGCACCCTCCACCCTGCACTGTGGTGCAACTGATGTCACTCTCTCCGAAAATGTACTCAATGGGACCGTAATGTTGCAACCACACGCCAGTTGACCTCCTGTGAGGAAAACTCGAGTTAGTACATTTCAATCATGAAGAAGGTCATTTTATAATCAACATCAAAAACCAAAATTCCAAAAGTATTAAACACAAAAACATGCTTACCGAAGAAAGAAAATGTATCATGCACTGCACCCTCCGCCCTGCCCTGTGGTGCAACTGATGTCCCTCTCTCCGAAAATGTACTCAATGGGACCGTAATGTTGCAACCACACACCAGTTGACCTTCTGTGAGGAAAAATCGAGTTAGTACATTTCAATCATGAAGGAGGTCATTTTATAATCAACATCAAAAACCAAAATTCCAAAAGTATTAAACACAAAAAAATGCTTACTGAAGAAAGAAAATGTATCATGCACTGCACCCTCCGCCCTGCCCTGTGGTGCAACTGATGTCCCTCTCTCCGAAAATGTACTCAATGGGACCGTAATGTTGCAACCACACACCAGTTGACCTCCTGTGAGGAAAACTCGAGTTAGTACATTTCAATCATGAAGAAGGTCATTTTATAATCAACATCAAAAACCAAAATTCCAAAAGTATTAAACACAAAAAAATGCTTACTGAAGAAAGAAAATGTATCATGCACTGCACCCTCCACCCTGCCCTGTGGTGCAACTGATGTCCCTCTCTCCGAATATGTACTCAATGGGACCGTAATGTTGCAACCACACACCAGTTGACCTGTTGTGAGGAAAAATCGAGCTAGTACATTTCAAACATAAAGAAGGTCATTTTATAATCAACATCAAAAACCAAAATTCCAAAAGTATTAAACACAAAAAAATGCTTACCGAAGAAAGAAAATGTATCGTGCACTGCACCCTCCACCCTGGCCTGTGGTGCAATTGATGTCCCTCTCTCCGAAAATGTACTCAATGGGACCGTAATGTTGCAACCACACACTAGTTGACCTACTGTGAGGAAAACTCGAGTTAGTACATTTCAATCATGAAGAAGGTCATTTTATAATCAACATCAAAAACCAAAATTCCAAAAGTATTAAACACAAAAAAATGCTTACTGAAGAAAGAAAATGTATCGTGCACTGCACCCTCCGTCCCGCCCTGTGGTGCAACTGATGTCCCTCTCTCCGAAAATGTACTCAATGGGACCGTAATGTTGCAACCACACACTAGTTGACCTCCTGTGAGGAAAACACGAGTTAGTACATTTCAATCATGAAGAAGGTCATTTTATAATCAACATCAAAAACCGAAATTCCAAAAGTATTAAACACAAAAAAATGCTTACTGAAGAAAGAAAATGCATCGTGCACTGCACCCTCCACCCTGCCCTGTGGTGCAACTGATGTCCCTCTCTCCGAAAATGTACTCAATGGGACCGTAATGTTGCAACCACACACCAGTTGACCTCCTGTGAGGAAAACTAGAGTTAGTACATTTCAATCATGAAGAAGGTCATTTTATAATCAACATCAAAAACCAAAATTCCAAAAGTATTAAACACAAAAAAATGCTTACCGAAGAAAGAAAATGTATCGTGCACTGCACCCTCCACCCTGCCCTGTGGTGCAACTGATGTCCCTCTCTCCGAAAATGTACTCAATGGGACCGTAATGTTGCAACCACACACCTGTTGACCTGCTGTGAGGAAAACTCGAGTTAGTACATTTCAAACACAAAAAAGGGCATTTTATATCAATGTCAAAAACCAAATTTCCAAAAGTATTAAACACAAAAAAATGCTTACCGAAGAAAAAAAATGTATCATGCACTGCACCCTCCGCCCTGCCCTGTGGTGCAACTGATGTCCCTCTCTCCGAAAATGTACTCAATGGGACCGTAATGTTGCAACCACACACCAGTTGACCTCCTGTGAGGAAATCTCGAGTTAGTACATTTCAATCATGAAGAAGGTCATTTTATAATCAACATCAAAAACCAAAATTCCAAAGGTATTAAACACAAAAAAATGCTTACCGAAGAAAGAAAATGTATCGTGCACGGCACCCTCCGCCCTGCCCTGTGGTGCAACTGATGTCCCTCTCTCCGAAAATGTACTCAATGGGACCGTAATGTTGCAACCACACACTAGTTGACCTCCTGTGAGGAAAACTCGAGTTAGTACATTTCAATCATGAAGAAGGTCATTTTATAATCAACATCAAAAACCAAAATTCCAAAAGTATTGAACACAAAAAAATGCTTACCAAAGAAAGAAAATGTATCGTGCACTGCACCCTCCGCCCTGCCCTGTGGTGCAACTGATGTCCCTCTCTCCGAAAATGTACTCAATGGGACCGTAATGTTGCAACCACACACCAGTTGACCTCCTGTGAGGAAAACTCGAGTTAGTACATTTCAATCGTGAAGAAGGTCATTTTATAATCAACATCAAAAACCAAAACTCCAAAAGTATTAAACACAAAAAAATGCTTACCGAAGAAAGAAAATGTATCGCGCACTGCACCCTCCGCCCTGCCCTGTGGTGCAACTGATGTCCCTCTCTCCGAAAATGTACTCAATGGGACCGTAATGTTGCAACAACACACTAGTTGACCTCCTGTGAGGAAAAATCGAGTTAGTGCATTTCAATCATGAAGAAGGTCATTTTATAATCAACATCAAAAACCAAAATTCCAAAAGTATTTAACACAAAAAAATGCTTACCGAAGAAAGAAAATGTATCGTGCACTGCACCCTCCGCCCTGCCCTGTGGTGCAACTGATGTCCCTCTCTCCGAAAATGTACTCAATGGGACAGTAATGTTGCAACCACACACCAGTTGACCTCCTGTGAGGAAAACTCGAGTTAGTACATTTCAATCATGAAGAAGGTCATTTTATAATCAACATCAAAAACCAAAACTCCAAAAGTATTAAACACAAAAAAATGCTTACCGAAGAAAGAAAATGTATCGTGCACTGCACCCTCCGCCCTGCCCTGTGGTGCAACTGATGTCCCTCTCTCCGAAAATGTACTCAATGGGACTGTAATGTTGCAACCACACACCAGTTGACCTCCTGTGAGGAAAACTCGAGTTAGTGCATTTCAATCATGAAGAAGGTCATTTTATAATCAACATCAAAAACCAAAATTCCAAAAGTATTAAACACAAAAAAATGCTTACCGAAGAAAGAAAATGTATCGTGCACTGCACCCTCCGCCCTGCCCTGTGGTGCAACTGATGTCCCTCTCTCCGAAAATGTACTCAATGGGACCGTAATGTTGCAACCACACACCAGTTGACCTGCTGTGAGGAAAAATCGAGTTAGTACATTTCAAACATGAAAAAAGGCATTTTATAATCAATGTCAAAAACCAAAATTCCAATAGTATTAAACACAAAAAAATGCTTACCGAAGAAAGAAAATGTATCACGCACTGCACCCTCCACCCTGCCCTGTGGTGCAACTGATGTCCCTCTCTCCAAAAATGTACTCAATGGGACCGTAATGTTGCAACCACGCACCAGTTGACCTGATGTAAGGAAAAATCGAGTTAGTACATTTCAAACATGAAAAAGGTCATTTTATAATCAACATCAGAAACCAAAATTCCAAAAGTATTAAACACAAGAAATGCTTACCGAAGAAAGAAAATGTATCGTGCACTGCACCCTCCACCCTGCCCTGTGGTGCAACTGATGTCCCTCTCTCGAAAAATGTACTCAATGGGACCGTAATGTTGCAACCACACACCAGTTGACCTGCTGTGAGGAAAAATCGAGTTAGTACATTTCAAACATGAAAAAGGTCATTTTATAATCAACATCAGAAACCAAAATTATAAAAGTATTAAACACAAAAAAATGCTTACCGAAGAAAGAAAATGTATCGTGCACTGCACCCTCCGCCCTGCCCTGTGGTGCAACTGATGTCCCTCTCTCGAAAAATGTACTCAATGGGACCGTAATGTTGCAACCACACACCAGTTGACCTCCTGTGAGGAAAACTCGAGTTAGTACATTTCAATCATGAAGAAGGTCATTTTATAATCAACATCAAAAACCAAAATTCCAAAAGTATTAAACACAAAAAAATGCTTACCGAAGAAAGAAAATTTATCGTGCACTGCACCCTCCACCCTGCCCTGTGGTGCAACTGATGTCCCTCTCTCCGAAAATGTACTCAATGGGACCGTAATGTTGCAACCACACACTAGTTGACTTCCTGTGAGGAAAACTTGAGTTAGTACATTTCAATCATGAAGAAGGTCATTTTATAATCAACATCAAAAACCAAAATTCCAAAAGTATTAAACACAAAAAAATGCTTACTGAAGAAAGAAAATGTATCATGCACTGCAACCTCCGCCCTGCCCTGTGGTGCAACTGATGTCCCTCTCTCTGAAAATGTACTCAATGGGACCGTAATGTTGCAACCACACACCAGTTGACCTCCTGTGAGGAAACCTCGAGTTAGTACATTTCAATCATGAAGAAGGTCATTTTATAATCAACATCAAAAACAAAAATTCCAAAAGTATTAAACACAAAAAAATGCTTACTGAAGAAAGAAAATGTATCGTGCACTGCACCCTCCACCCTGCCCTGTGGTGCAACTGATGTCCCTCTCTCCGAAAATGTACTCAATGGGACCGTAATGTTGCAACCACACACTAGTTGACCTCCTGTGAGGAAAACTCGAGTTAGTACATTTCAATCATGAAGAAGGTCATTTTATAATCAACATCAAAAACCAAAATTCCAAAAGTATTAAACACAAAAAAATGCTTACTGAAGAAAGAAAATGTATCGTGTACTGCACCCTCCACCCTGCCCTGTGGTCCAACTGATGTCCCTCTCTCCGAAAATGTACTCAATGGGACAGTAATGTTGCAACCACACACTAGTTGACCTCCTGTGAGGAAAACTCGAGTTAGTACATTTCAATCATGAAGAAGGTCATTTTATAATCAACATCAAAAACCACAATTCCAAAAGTATTAAACACAAAAAAATGCTTACTGAAGAAAGAAAATGTATCGTGCTCTGCACCCTCCACCCTGCCCTGTGGTGCAACTGATGTCCCTCTCTCCGAAAATGTACTCAATGGGACCGTAATGTTGCAACCACACACCAGTTGACCTCCTGTGAGGAAAACTCGAGTTAGTACATTTCAATCATGAAGAAGGTCATTTTATAATCAACATCAAAAACCAAAATTCCAAAAGTATTAAACACAAAAAAATGCTTACCGAAGAAAGAAAATGTATCGTGCACTGCACCCTCCACCCTGCCCTGTGGTGCAACTGACGTCCCTCTCTCCGAAAATGTACTCAATGGGACCGTAATGTTGCAACCACACACTAGTTTACCTCCTGTGAGGAAAACTCAAGTTAGTACATTTCAATCATGAAGAAAGTCATTTTATAATCAACATCAAGAACCAAAATTCCAAAAGTATTAAACACAAAAAAATGCTTACCCAAGAAAGAAAATGTATCGTGCACTGCACCCTCCGCCCTGCCCTGTGGTGCAACTGATGTCCCTCTCTCGAAAAATGTACTCAATGGGACCGTAATGTTGCAACCACACACCAGTTGACCTCCTGTGAGGAAAACTCGAGTTAGTACATTTCAATCATGAAGAAGGTCATTTTATAATCAACATCAAAAACCAAAATTCCAAAAGTATTAAACACAAAAAAATGCTTACCGAAGAAAGAAAATGTATCGTGCACTGCACCCTCCGCCCTGCCCTGTGGTGCAACTGATGTCCCTCTCTCCAAAAATGTACTCAATGGGACCGTAATGTTGCAACCACACACCAGTTGACCTCCTGTGAGGAAAACTCGAGTTAGTACATTTCAAACATGAAAAAGGTCATTTTATAATCAACATCAAAAACCAAAATTCCAAAAGTATTAAACACAAGAAATGCTTACCGAAGAAAGAAAATGTATCGTGCACTGCACCCTCCGCCCTGCCCTGTGGTGCAACTGATGTCCCTCTCTCGAAAAATGTACTGAATGGGACCGTAATGTTGCAACCACGCACCAGTTGACCTCCTGTGAGGAAAACTCGAGTTAGTACATTTCAATCATGAAGAAGGTCATTTCATAATCAACATCAAAAACCAAAATTCCAAAAGTATTAAACACAAAAAAATGCTTACCGAAGAAAGAAAATGTATCGTGCACTGCACCCTCCGCCCTGCCCTGTGGTGCAACTGATGTCCCTCTCTCCAAAAATGTACTCAATGGGACCGCAATGTTGCAACCACACACCAGTTGACCTCCTGTGAGGAAAACTCGAGTTAGTACATTTCAAACATGAAAAAGGTCATTTTATAATCAACATCAAAAACCAAAATTCCAAAAGTATTAAACACAAGAAATGCTTACCGAAGAAAGAAAATGTATCGTGCACTGCACCCTCCGCCCTGCCCTGTGGTGCAACTGATGTCCCTCTCTCGAAAAATGTACTCAATGGGACCGTAATGTTGCAACCACACACCAGTTGACCTCCTGTGAGGAAAACTCGAGTTAGTACATTTCAAACATGAAAAAGGTCATTTTATAATCAACATCAGAAACCAAAATTCCAAAAGTATTAAACACAAGAAATGCTTACCGAAGAAAGAAAATGTATCGTGCACTGCACCCTCCGCCCTGCCCTGTGGTGCAACTGATGTCCCTCTCTCGAAAAATGTACTCAATGGGACAGTAATGTTGCAACCACACACCAGTTGACCTGCTGTGAGGAAAAATCGAGTTAGTACATTTCAAACATGAAAAAGGTCATTTTATAATCAACATCAGAAACCAAAATTCCAAAAGTATTAAACACAAGAAATGCTTACCGAAGAAAGAAAATGTATCGTGCACTGCACCCTCCGCCCTGCCCTGTGGTGCAACTGATGTCCCTCTCTCGAAAAATGTACTCAATGGGACCGTAATGTTGCAACCACACACCAGTTGACCTCCTGTGAGGAAAACTCGAGTTAGTACATTTCAAACATGAAAAAGGTTATTTTATAATCAACATCAAAAACCAAAATTCCAAAAGTATAAAACACAACAAATGCTTACCGAAGAAAGAAAATGTATCGTGCACTGCACCCTCCGCCCTGCCCTGTGGTGCAACTGATGTCCCTCTCTCGAAAAATGTACTCAATGGGACCGTAATGTTGCAACCACACACCAGTTGACCTCTTGTGAGGAAAACTCGAGTTAGTACATTTCAATCATGAAGAAGGTCATTTTATAATCAACATCAAAAACCAAAATTCCAAAAGTATTAAACACAAAAAAATGCTTACCGAAGAAAGAAAATGTATCGTGCACTGCACCCTCCGCCCTGCCCTGTGGTGCAACTGATGTCCCTCTCTCCAAAAATGTACTCAATGGGACCGTAATGTTGCAACCACACACCAGTTGACCTCCTGTGAGGAAAACTCGAGTTAGTACATTTCAAACATGAAAAAGGTCATTTTATAATCAACATCAAAAACCAAAATTCCAAAAGTATTAAACACAAGAAATGCTTACCGAAGAAAGAAAATGTATCGTGCACTGCACCCTCCGCCCTGCCCTGTGGTGCAACTGATGTCCCTCTCTCGAAAAATGTACTGAATGGGACCGTAATGTTGCAACCACGCACCAGTTGACCTCCTGTGAGGAAAACTCGAGTTAGTACATTTCAATCATGAAGAAGGTCATTTCATAATCAACATCAAAAACCAAAATTCCAAAAGTATTAAACACAAAAAAATGCTTACCGAAGAAAGAAAATGTATCGTGCACTGCACCCTCCGCCCTGCCCTGTGGTGCAACTGATGTCCCTCTCTCCAAAAATGTACTCAATGGGACCGCAATGTTGCAACCACACACCAGTTGACCTCCTGTGAGGAAAACTCGAGTTAGTACATTTCAAACATGAAAAAGGTCATTTTATAATCAACATCAAAAACCAAAATTCCAAAAGTATTAAACACAAGAAATGCTTACCGAAGAAAGAAAATGTATCATGCACTGCACCCTCCGCCCTGCCCTGTGGTGCAACTGATGTCCCTCTCTCGAAAAATG
This sequence comes from Schistocerca piceifrons, assembly GCF_021461385.2. Lineage (NCBI taxonomy): Eukaryota > Metazoa > Arthropoda > Insecta > Orthoptera > Acrididae > Schistocerca > Schistocerca piceifrons. Next base: position 930,514 of record NW_025727549.1, on the reverse strand, counting down.
TACTCAATGGGACCGTAATGTTGCAACCGCACACCAGTTGACCTCCTGTGAGGAAAACTCGAGTTAGTACATTTCAAACAGGAAAAAGGTCATTTTATAATCAACATCAAAAACCAAAATTCCAAAAGTATTAAACACAAGAAATGCTTACCGAAGAAAGAAAATGTATCGTGCACTGCACCCTCCGCCCTGCCCTGTGGTGCAACTGATGTCCCTCTCTCGAAAAATGTACTCAATGGGACCGTAATGTTGCAACCACACACCAGTTGACCTCCTGTGAGGAAAACTCGAGTTAGTACATTTCAATCATGAAGAAGGTCATTTTATAATCAACATCAAAAACCAAAATTCCAAAAGTATTAAACACAAAAAAATGCTTACCGAAGAAAGAAAATGTATCGTGCACTGCACCCTCCGCCCTGCCCTGTGGTGCAACTGATGTCCCTCTCTCCAAAAATATACTCAATGGGACCGTAATGTTGCAACCACACACCAGTTGACCTGCTGTGAAGAAAAATCGAGTTAGTACATTTCAAACATGAAGAAGGTCATTTTATAATCAACATCAAAAACCAAAATTCCAAAAGTATTAAACACAAGAAATGCTTACCGAAGAAAGAAAATGTATCGTGCACTGCACCCTCCGCCCTGCCCTGTGGTGCAACTGATGTCCCTCTCTCGAAAAATGTACTCAATGGGACCGTAATGTTGCAACCACACACCAGTTGACCTGCTGTGAGGAAAAATCGAGTTAGTACATTTCAAACATGAAAAAGGTCATTTTATAATCAACATCAGAAACCAAAATTCCAAAAGTATTAAACACAAGAAATGCTTACCGAAGAAAGAAAATGTATCGTGCACTGCAACCTCCGCCCTGCCCTGTGGTGCAACTGATGTCCCTCTCTCCAGAAATGTACTCAATGGGACCGTAATGTTGCAACCACACACCAGTTGACCTGCTGTGAGGAAAAACCGAGTTAGTACATTTCAAACATGAAAAAGGTCATTTTATAATCAACATCAGAAACCAAAATTCCAAAAGTATTAAACACAAGAAATGCTTACCGAAGAAAGAAAATGTATCGTGCACTGCACCCTCCGCCCTGCCCTGTGGTGCAACTGATGTCCCTCTCTCGAAAAATGTACTCAATGGGACCGTAATGTTGCAACCACACACCAGTTGACCTCCTGTGAGGAAAACTCGAGTTAGTACATTTCAAACATGAAAAAGGTCATTTTATAATCAACATCAAAAACCAAAATTCCAAAAGTATTAAACACAAGAAATGCTTACCGAAGAAAGAAAATGTATCGTGCACTGCACCCTCCGCCCTGCCCTGTGGTGCAACTGATGTCCCTCTCTCCAAAAATGTACTCAATGGGACCGTAATGTTGCAACCACACACCAGTTGACCTCCTGTGAGGAAAACTCGAGTTAGTACATTTCAATCATGAAGAAGGTCATTTTATAATCAACATCAAAAACCAAAATTCCAAAAGTATTAAACACAAAAAAATGCTTACCGAAGAAAGAAAATGTATCGTGCACTGCACCCTCCGCCCTGCCCTGTGGTGCAACTGATGTCCCTCTCTCGAAAAATGTACTCAATGGGACCGTAATGTTGCAACCACACACCAGTTGACCTCCTGTGAGGAAAACTCGAGTTAGTACATTTCAAACATGAAAAAGGTCATTTTATAATCAACATCAAAAACCAAAATTCCAAAAGTATTAAACACAAGAAATGCTTACCGAAGAAAGAAAATGTATCGTGCACTGCACCCTCCGCCCTGCCCTGTGGTGCAACTGATGTCCCTCTCTCGAAAAATGTACTCAATGGGACCGTAATGTTGCAACCACACACCAGTTGACCTGCTGTGAGGAAAAATCGAGTTAGTACATTTCAAACATGAAAAAGGTCATTTTATAATCAACATCAAAAACCAAAATTCCAAAAGTATTAAACACAAGAAATGCTTACCGAAGAAAGAAAATGTATCATGCACTGCACCCTCCGCCCTGCCCTGTGGTGCAACTGATGTCCCTCTCTCGAAAAATGTACTCAATGGGACCGTAATGTTGCAACCACACACCAGTTGACCTCCTGTGAGGAAAACTCGAGTTAGTACATTTCAAACAGGAAAAAGGTCATTTTATAATCAACATCAAAAACCAAAATTCCAAAAGTATTAAACACAAGAAATGCTTACCGAAGAAAGAAAATGTATCGTGCACTGCACCCTCCGCCCTGCCCTGTGGTGCAACTGATGTCCCTCTCTCGAAAAATGTACTCAATGGGACAGTAATGTTGCAACCACACACCAGTTGACCTGCTGTGAGGAAAAATCGAGTTAGTACATTTCAAACATGAAAAAGGTCATTTTATAATCAACATCAGAAACCAAAATTCCAAAAGTATTAAACACAAGAAATGCTTACCGAAGAAAGAAAATGTATCGTGCACTGCACCCTCCGCCCTGCCCTGTGGTGCAACTGATGTCCCTCTCTCGAAAAATGTACTCAATGGGACCGTAATGTTGCAACCATACACCAGTTGACCTCCTGTGAGGAAAACTCGAGTTAGTACATTTCAAACATGAAAAAGGTCATTTTATAATCAACATCAAAAACCAAAATTCCAAAAGTATTAAACACAATAAATGCTTACCGAAGAAAGAAAATGTATCGTGCACTGCACCCTCCGCCCTGCCCTGTGGTGCAACTGATGTCCCTCTCTCGAAAAATGTACTCAATGGGACCGTAATGTTGCAACCACACACCAGTTGACCTCCTGTGAGGAAAACTCGAGTTAGTACATTTCAATCATGAAGAAGGTCATTTTATAATCAACATCAAAAACCAAAATTCCAAAAGTATTAAACACAAAAAAATGCTTACCGAAGAAAGAAAATGTATCGTGCACTGCACCCTCCGCCCTGCCCTGTGGTGCAACTGATGTCCCTCTCTCCAAAAATGTACTCAATGGGACCGTAATGTTGCAACCACACACCAGTTGACCTCCTGTGAGGAAAACTCGAGTTAGTACATTTCAAACATGAAAAAGGTCATTTTATAATCAACATCAAAAACCAAAATTCCAAAAGTATTAAACACAAGAAATGCTTACCGAAGAAAGAAAATGTATCGTGCACTGCACCCTCCGCCCTGCCCTGTGGTGCAACTGATGTCCCTCTCTCGAAAAATGTACTGAATGGGACCGTAATGTTGCAACCACGCACCAGTTGACCTCCTGTGAGGAAAACTCGAGTTAGTACATTTCAATCATGAAGAAGGTCATTTCATAATCAACATCAAAAACCAAAATTCCAAAAGTATTAAACACAAAAAAATGCTTACCGAAGAAAGAAAATGTATCGTACACTGCACCCTCCGCCCTGCCCTGTGGTGCAACTGATGTCCCTCTCTCCAAAAATGTACTCAATGGGACCGCAATGTTGCAACCACACACCAGTTGACCTCCTGTGAGGAAAACTCGAGTTAGTACATTTCAAACATGAAAAAGGTCATTTTATAATCAACATCAAAAACCAAAATTCCAAAAGTATTAAACACAAGAAATGCTTACCGAAGAAAGAAAATGTATCATGCACTGCACCCTCCGCCCTGCCCTGTGGTGCAACTGATGTCCCTCTCTCGAAAAATGTACTCAATGGGACCGTAATGTTGCAACCACACACCAGTTGACCTCCTGTGAGGAAAACTCGAGTTAGTACATTTCAAACATGAAAAAGGTCATTTTATAATCAACATCAAAAACCAAAATTCCAAAAGTATTAAACACAAGAAATGCTTACCGAAGAAAGAAAATGTATCGTGCACTGCACCCTCCGCCCTGCCCTGTGGTGCAACTGATGTCCCTCTCTCGAAAAATGTACTCAATGGGACCGTAATGTTGCAACCACACACCAGTTGACCTCCTGTGAGGAAAACTCGAGTTAGTACATTTCAATCATGAAGAAGGTCATTTTATAATCAACATCAAAAACCAAAATTCCAAAAGTATTAAACACAAAAAAATGCTTACCGAAGAAAGAAAATGTATCGTGCACTGCACCCTCCGCCCTGCCCTGTGGTGCAACTGATGTCCCTCTCTCCAAAAATATACTCAATGGGACCGTAATGTTGCAACCACACACCAGTTGACCTGCTGTGAAGAAAAATCGAGTTAGTACATTTCAAACATGAAGAAGGTCATTTTATAATCAACATCAAAAACCAAAATTTCCAAAAGTATTAAACACAAGAAATGCTTACCGAAGAAAGAAAATGTATCGTGCACTGCACCCTCCGCCCTGCCCTGTGGTGCAACTGATGTCCCTCTCTCGAAAAATGTACTCAATGGGACCGTAATGTTGCAACCACACACCAGTTGACCTGCTGTGAGGAAAAATCGAGTTAGTACATTTCAAACATGAAAAAGGTCATTTTATAATCAACATCAGAAACCAAAATTCCAAAAGTATTAAACACAAGAAATGCTTACCGAAGAAAGAAAATGTATCGTGCACTGCAACCTCCGCCCTGCCCTGTGGTGCAACTGATGTCCCTCTCTCCAGAAATGTACTCAATGGGACCGTAATGTTGCAACCACACACCAGTTGACCTGCTGTGAGGAAAAACCGAGTTAGTACATTTCAAACATGAAAAAGGTCATTTTATAATCAACATCAGAAACCAAAATTCCAAAAGTATTAAACACAAGAAATGCTTACCGAAGAAAGAAAATGTATCGTGCACTGCACCCTCCGCCCTGCCCTGTGGTGCAACTGATGTCCCTCTCTCGAAAAATGTACTCAATGGGACCGTAATGTTGCAACCACACACCAGTTGACCTCCTGTGAGGAAAACTCGAGTTAGTACATTTCAAACATGAAAAAGGTCATTTTATAATCAACATCAAAAACCAAAATTCCAAAAGTATTAAACACAAGAAATGCTTACCGAAGAAAGAAAATGTATCGTGCACTGCACCCTCCGCCCTGCCCTGTGGTGCAACTGATGTCCCTCTCTCGAAAAATGTACTCAATGGGACCGTAATGTTGCAACCACACACCAGTTGACCTCCTGTGAGGAAAACTCGAGTTAGTACATTTCAATCATGAAGAAGGTCATTTTATAATCAACATCAAAAACCAAAATTCCAAAAGTATTAAACACAAAAAAATGCTTACCGAAGAAAGAAAATGTATCGTGCACTGCACCCTCCGCCCTGCCCTGTGGTGCAACTGATGTCCCTCTCTCGAAAAATGTACTCAATGGGACCGTAATGTTGCAACCACACACCAGTTGACCTGCTGTGAGGAAAAATCGAGTTAGTACATTTCAAACATGAAAAAGGTCATTTTATAATCAACATCAGAAACCAAAATTCCAAAAGTATTAAACACAAAAAAATGCTTACCGAAGAAAGAAAATGTATCGTGCACTGCACCCTCCGCCCTGCCCTGTGGTGCAACTGATGTCCCTCTCTCCACAAATGTACTCAATGGGACCGTAATGTTGCAACCACACACCAGTTGACCTCCTGTGAGGAAAACTCGAGTTAGTACATTTCAAACATGAAAAAGGTCATTTTATAATCAACATCAAAAACCAAAATTCCAAAAGTATTAAACACAAGAAATGCTTACCGAAGAAAGAAAATGTATCGTGCACTGCACCCTCCGCCCTGCCCTGTGGTGCAACTGATGTCCCTCTCTCGAAAAATGTACTCAATGGGACCGTAATGTTGCAACCACACACCAGTTGACCTGCTGTGAGGAAAAATCGAGTTAGTACATTTCAAACATGAAAAAGGTCATTTTATAATCAACATCAAAAACCAAAATTCCAAAAGTATTAAACACAAAAAAATGCTTACTGAAGAAAGAAAATGCATCGTGCACTGCACCCTCCACCCTGCCCTGTGGTGCAACTGATGTCCCTCTCTCCGAAAATGTACTCAATGGGACCGTAATGTTGCAACCACACACCAGTTGACCTCCTGTGAGGAAAACTCGAGTTAGTACATTTCAATCATGAAGAAGGTCATTTTATAATCAACATCAAAAACCAAAATTCAAAAATATTAAACACAAAAAAATGCTTCCTGAAGAATGAAAATGTATCGTGCACTGCACCCTCCGCCCTGCCCTGTGGTGCAACTGATGTCCCTCTGTCCGAAAATGTACTCAATGGGACCGTGATGTTGCAACCACACACTAGTTGACCTCCTGTGAGGAAAACTCGAGTTAGTACATTTCAGTCATGAAGAAGGTCATTTTATAATCAACATCAAAAACCAAAATTCCACAAGTATTAAACACAAAAAAATGCTTCCTGAAGAAAGAAAATGTATCGTGCACTGCACCCTCCACCCTGCCCTGTGGTGCAACTGATGTCCCTCTCTCCGAAAATGTACTCAATGGGACCGTAATGTTGCAACCACACACCAGTTGACCTGCTGTGAGGAAAACTCGAGTTAGTACATTTCAAACATGAAAAAGGGCATTTTATAATCATTGTCAAAAACCAAATTTCCAAAAGTATTAAACACAAAAAAATGCTTACCGAAGAAAGAAAATGTATCATGCACTGCACCCTCCGCCCTTCCCTGTGGTGCAACTGATGTCCCTCTCTCCGAAAATGTACTCAATGGGACCGTAATATTGCAACCACACACCAGTTGACCTCCTGTGAGGAAAACTCGAGTTAGTACATTTCAATCATGAAGAAGGTCATTTTATAATCAACATCAAAAACCAAAATTCCAAAAGTATTAAACACAAAAAAATGCTTACCGAAGAAAGAAAATGTATCGTGCACTGCACCCTCCGCCCTGCCCTGTGGTGCAACTGATGTCCCTCTCTCCGAAAATGTACTCAATGGGACCGTAATGTTGCAACCACACACCAGTTGACCTGCTGTGAGGAAATCTTGAGTTAGTACATTTCAATCATGAAGAAGGTCATTTTATAATCAACATCAAAAACAAAAATTCCAAAAGTATTAAACACAAAAAAATGCTTCCTGAAGAAAGAAAATGTATCGTGCACTGCATCCTCCGCCCTGCCCTGTGGTGCAACTGATGTCCCTCTCTCCGAAAATGTACTCAATGGGACCGTAATGTTGCAACCACACACTAGTTGACCTCCTGTGCGGAAAACTCGAGTTAGTAAATTTCAGTCATGAAGAAGGTCATTTTATAATCAACATCAAAAACAAAAATTCCAAAAGTATTAAACACAAAAAAATGCTTACCGAAGAAAGAAAATGTATCGTGCACTGCACCCTCCACCCTGCCCTGTGGTGCAACTGATGTCCCTCTCTCCGAAAATGTACTCAATGGGACCGTAATGTTGCAACCACACACCAGTTGACCTGCTGTGAGGAAAACTCGAGTTAGTACATTTCAAACATGAAAAAGGGCATTTTATAATCAATGTCAAAAACCAAATTTCCAAAAGTATTAAACACAAAAAAATGCTTACCGAAGAAAGAAAATGTATCATGCACTGCACCCTCCGCCCTGCCCTGTGGTGCAACTGATGTCCCTCTCTCCGAAAATGTACTCAATGGGACCGTAATTTTGCAACCACACACCAGCTGACCTCCTGTGAGGAAATCTCGAGTTAGTACATTTCAGTCATGAAGAAGGTCATTTTATAGTCAACATCAAAAACAAAAATTCCAAAAGTATTAAACACAAAAAAATGCTTACCGGAGAAAGAAAATGTATCGTGCACTGCACCCTCCACCCTGCCCTGTGGTGCAACTGATGTCCCTCTCTCCGAAAATGTACTCAATGGGACCGTAATGTTGCAACCACACACCAGTTGACCTGCTGTGAGGAAAACTCGAGTTAGTACATTTCAAACATGAAAAAGGGCATTTTATAATCAATGTCAAAAACCAAATTTCCAAAAGTATTAAACACAAAAAAATGCTTACCGAAGAAAGAAAATGTATCGTGCACTGCACCCTCCACCCTGCCCTGTGGTGCAACTGATGTCCCTCTCTCCGAAAATGTACTCAATGGGACCGTAATGTTGCAACCACACACCAGTTGACCTCCTGTGAGGAAAACTCGAGTTAGTACATTTCAGTCATGAAGAAGGACATTTTATAATCAACATCAAAAACAAAAATTCCAAAAGTATTAAACACAAAAAAATGCTTACCGAAGAAAGAAAATGTATCGTGCACTGCACCCTCCACCCTGCCCTGTGGTGCAACTGATGTCCCTCTCTCCGAAAATGTACTCAATGGGACCGTAATGTTGCAACCACACACCAGTTGACCTGCTGTGAGGAAAACTCGAGTTAGTACATTTCAAACATGAAAAAGGGCATTTTATAATCAATGTCAAAAACTAAATTTCCAAAAGTATTAAACACAAAAAAATGCTTACCGAAGAAAGAAAATGTATCATGCACTGCACCCTCCGCCCTGCCCTGTGGTGCAACTGATGTCCCTCTCTCCGAAAATGTACTCAATGGGACCGTAATGTTGCAACCACACACCAGTTGACCTCCTGTGAGGAAATCTCGAGTTAGTACATTTCAGTCATGAAGAAGGTCATTTTATAATCAACATCAAAAACCAAAATTCCAAAAGTATTAAACACAAAAAAATGCTTACCGAAGAAAGATAATGTATCATGCACTGCACCCTCCACCCTGCCCTGTGGTGCAACTGATGTCCCTCTCTCCGAAAATGTACTCAATGGGACCGTAATGTTGCAACCACACACCAGTTGACCTCCTGTGAGGAAATCTCGAGTTAGTACATTTCAGTCATGAAGAAGGTCATTTTATAATCAACATCAAAAACCAAAATTCCAAAAGTATTAAACACAAAAAAATGCTTACCGAAGAAAGAAAATGTATCGTGCACTGCACCCTCCACCCTGCCCTGTGGTGCAACTGATGTCCCTCTCTCCGAAAATGTACTCAATGGGACCGTAATGTTGCAACCACACACCAGTTGACCTGCTGTGAGGAAAACTCGAGTTAGTACATTTCAAACATGAAAAAGGGCATTTTATAATCAATGTCAAAAACCAAATTTCCAAAAGTATTAAACACAAAAGAATGCTTACCGAAGAAAGAAAATGTATCATGCACTTCACCCTCCGCCCTGCCCTGTGGTGCAACTGATGTCCCTCTCTCCGAAAATGTACTCAATGGGACCGTAATGTTGCAACCACACACCAGTTGACCTCCTGTGAGGAAATCTCGAGTTAGTACATTTCAATCATGAAGAAGGTCATTTTATAATCAACATCAAAAACCAAAATTCCAAAAGTATTAAACACAAAAAAATGCTTACCGAAGAAAGAAAATGTATCGTGCACCGCACCCTCCACACTGCCCTGTGGTGCAACTGATGTCCCTCTCTCCGAAAATGTACTCAATGGGACCGTAATGTTGCAAATACACACCAGTTGACCTCCTGTGGGGAAATCTCGAGTTAGTACATTTCAAACATGAAAAAAGGCATTTTATAATCAATGTCAAAAACCAAAATTCCAATAGTATTAAACACAAAAAAATGCTTACCGAAGAAAGAAAATGTATCGTGCACTGCACCCTCCGCCCTGCCCTGTGGTGCAACTGAGGTCCTTCTCTCCGAAAATGTACTCAATGGGACCGTAATGTTGCAACCACACACCAGTTGACCTGCTGTGAGGAAAAATCGAGTTAGTACATTTCAAACATGAGAAAAGGGCATTTTATAATCAATGTCAAAAAACAAAATTCCAAAAGTATTAAACACAAAAAAATGCTTACCGAAGAAAGAAAATGTATCACACACTGCACCCTCCACCCTGCCCTGTGGTGCAACTGATGTCCCTCTCTCCAAAAATGTACTCAATGGGACCGTAATGTTGCAACCACACACCAGTTGACCTGCTGTGAGGAAAAATCGAGTTAGTACATTTCAAACATGAAAAAGGTCATTTTATAATCAACATCAGAAACCAAAATTCCAAAAGTATTAAACACAAGAAATGCTTACCGAAGAAAGAAAATGTATCGTGCACTGCACCCTCCGCCCTGCCCTGTGGTGCAACTGATGTCCCTCTCTCGAAAAATGTACTCAATGGGACCGTAATGTTGCAACCACACACCAGTTGACCTCCTGTGAGGAAAACTCGAGTTAGTACATTTCAAACATGAAAAAGGTCATTTTATAATCAACATCAAAAACCAAAATTCCAAAAGTATTAAACACAAGAAATGCTTACCGAAGAAAGAAAATGTATCGTGCACTGCACCCTCCGCCCTGCCCTGTGGTGCAACTGATGTCCCTCTCTCGAAAAATGTACTCAATGGGACCGTAATGTTGCAACCACACACTAGTTGACCTCCTGTGAGGAAAACTCGAGTTAGTACATTTCAATCATGAAGAAGGTCATTTTATAATCAACATCAAAAACCAAAATTCCAAAAGTATTAAACACAAAAAAATGCTTACCGAAGAAAGAAAATGTATCGTGCACTGCACCCTCCGCCCTGCCCTGTGGTGCAACTGATGTCCCTCTCTCCAAAAATGTACTCAATGGGACCGTAATGTTGCAACCACACACCAGTTGACCTCCTGTGAGGAAAACTCGAGTTAGTACATTTCAAACATGAAAAAGGTCATTTTATAATCAACATCAATAACCAAAATTCCAAAAGTATTAAACACAAGAAATGCTTACCGAAGAAAGAAAATGTATCGCGCACTGCACCCTCCGCCCTGCCCTGTGGTGCAACTGATGTCCCTCTCTCGAAAAATGTACTGAGTGGGACCGTAATGTTGCAACCACGCACCAGTTGACCTCCTGTGAGGAAAACTCGAGTTAGTACATTTCAATCATGAAGAAGGTCATTTCATAATCAACATCAAAAACCAAAATTCCAAAAGTATTAAACACAAAAAAATGCTTACCGAAGAAAGAAAATGTATCGTGCACTGCACCCTCCGCCCTGCCCTGTGGTGCAACTGATGTCCCTCTCTCCAAAAATGTACTCAATGGGACCGTAATGTTGCAACCACACACCAGTTGACCTCCTGTGAGGAAAACTCGAGTTAGTACATTTCAAACATGAAAAAGGTCATTTTATAATCAACATCAAAAACCAAAATTCCAAAAGTATTAAACACAAGAAATGCTTACCGAAGAAAGAAAATGTATCGTGCACTGCACCCTCCGCCCTGCCCTGTGGTGCAACTGATGTCCCTCTCTCGAAAAATGTACTCAATGGGACCGTAATGTTGCAACCACACACCAGTTGACCTCCTGTGAAGAAAACTCGAGTTAGTACATTTCAAACATGAAAAAGGTCATTTTATAATCAACATCAAAAACCAAAATTCCAAAAGTATTAAACACAAGAAATGCTTACCGAAGAAAGAAAATGTATCGTGCACTGCACCCTCCGCCCTGCCCTGTGGTGCAACTGATGTCCCTCTCTCGAAAAATGTACTCAATGGGACCGTAATGTTGCAACCACACACCAGTTGACCTCCTGTGAGGAAAACTCGAGTTAGTACATTTCAATCATGAAGAAGGTCATTTTATAATCAACATCAAAAACCAAAATTCCAAAAGTATTAAACACAAAAAAATGCTTACCGAAGGCAGAAAATGTATCGTGCACTGCACCCTCCGCCCTGCCCTGTGGTGCAACTGATGTCCCTCTCTCCAAAAATATACTCAATGGGACCGTAATGTTGCAACCACACACCAGTTGACCTGCTGTGAAGAAAAATCGAGTTAGTACATTTCAAACATGAAGAAGGTCATTTTATAATCAACATCAAAAACCAAAATTCCAAAAGTATTAAACACAAGAAATGCTTACCGAAGAAAGAAAATGTATCGTGCACTGCACCCTCCGCCCTGCCCTGTGGTGCAACTGATGTCCCTCTCTCGAAAAATGTACTCAATGGGACCGTAATGTTGCAACCACACACCAGTTGACCTGCTGTGAGGAAAAATCGAGTTAGTACATTTCAAACATGAAAAAGGTCATTTTATAATCAACATCAGAAACCAAAATTCCAAAAGTATTAAACACAAGAAATGCTTACCGAAGAAAGAAAATGAATCGTGCACTGCACCCTCCACCCTGCCCTGTGGTGCAACTGATGTCCCTCTCTCGAAAAATGTACTCAATGGGACCGTAATGTTGCAACCACACACCAGTTGACCTCCTGTGAGGAAATCTCGAGTTAGTACATTTCAGTCATGAAGAAGGTCATTTTATAATCAACATCAAAAACCAAAATTCCAAAAGTATTAAACACAAAAAAATGCTTACCGAAGAAAGAAAATGTAGCGTGCACTGCACCCTCCACCCTGCCCTGTGGTGCAACTGATGTCCCTCTCTCCGAAAATGTACTCAATGGGACCGTAATGTTGCAACCACACACCAGTTGACCTGCTGTGAGGAAAACTCGAGTTAGTACATTTCAAACATGAAAAAGGGCATTTTATAATCAATGTCAAAAACCAAATTTCCAAAAGTATTAAACACAAAAAAATGCTTACCGAAGAAAGAAAATGTATCATGCACTGCACCCTCCGCCCTGCCCTGTGGTGCAACTGATGTCCCTCTCTCCGAAGATGTACTCAATGGGACCGTAATGTTGCAACCACACACCAGTTGACCTCCTGTGAGGAAATCTCGAGTTAGTACATTTCAATCATGAAGAAGGTCATTTTATAATCAACATCAAAAACCAAAATTCCAAAAGTATTAAACACAAAAAAATGCTTACCGAAGAAAGAAAATGTATCGTGCACCGCACCCTCCACACTGCCCTGTGGTGCAACTGATGTCCCTCTCTCCGAAAATGTACTCAATGGGACCGTAATGTTGCAAATACACACCAGTTGACCTCCTGTGGGGAAATCTCGAGTTAGTACATTTCAATCATGAAGAAGGTCATTTTATAATCAACATCAAAAACCAAAATTCCAAAAGTATTAAACACAAAAAAATGCTTACCGAAGAAAGAAAATGTATCGTGCACTGCACCCTCCACCCTGCCCTGTGGTGTAACTGATGTCCCTCTCTCCGAAAATGTACTCAATGGGACCGTAATGTTGCAACCACACACCAGTTGACCTCCTGTGAGGAAAACTCGAGTTAGTGCATTTCAATCATGAAGAAGGTCATTTTATAATCAACATCAAAAACCAAAATTCCAAAAGTATTAAACACAAAAAAATGCTTACCGAAGAAAGAAAATGTATCGTGCACTGCACCCTCCGCCCTGCGCTGTGGTGCAACTGATGTCCCTCTCTCCGAAAATGTACTCAATGGGACCGTAATGTTGCAACCACACACCAGTTAACCTGCTGTGAGGAAAAATCGAGTTAGTACGCTTCAAACATGAAAAAGGGCATTTTATAATCAATGTCAAAAAACAAAATTCCAAAAGTATTAAACACAAAAAAATGCTTACCGAAGAAAGAAAATGTATCACGCACTGCACCCTCCACCCTGCCCTGTGGTGCAACTGATGTCCCTCTCTCCAAAAATGTACTCAATGGGACCGTAATGTTGCAACCACACACCAGTTGACCTGCTGTGAGGAAAAATCGAGTTAGTACATTTCAAACATGAAAAAGGTCATTTTATAATCAACATCAGAAACCAAAATTCCAAAAGTATTAAACACAAGAAATGCTTACCGAAGAAAGAAAATGTATCGTGCACTGCACCCTCCGCCCTGCCCTGTGGTGCAACTGATGTCCCTCTCTCGAAAAATGTACTCAATGGGACCGTAATGTTGCAACCACACACCAGTTGACCTGCTGTGAGGAAAAATCGAGTTAGTACATTTCAATCATGAAGAAGGTCATTTTATAATCAACATCAAAAACCAAAATTCCAAAAGTATTAAACACAAGAAATGCTTACCGAAGAAAGAAAATGTATCGTGCACTGCACCCTCCGCCCTGCCCTGTGGTGCAACTGATGTCCCTCTCTCGAAAAATGTACTGAATGGGACCGTAATGTTGCAACCACGCACCAGTTGACCTCCTGTGAGGAAAACTCGAGTTAGTACATTTCAATCATGAAGAAGGTCATTTCATAATCAACATCAAAAACCAAAATTCCAAAAGTATTAAACACAAAAAAATGCTTACCGAAGAAAGAAAATGTATCGTGCACTGCACCCTCCGCCCTGCCCTGTGGTGCAACTGATGTCCCTCTCTCCGAAGATGTACTCAATGGGACCGTAATGTTGCAACCACACACCAGTTGACCTCCTGTGAGGAAATCTCGAGTTAGTACATTTCAATCATGAAGAAGGTCATTTTATAATCAACATCAAAAACCAAAATTCCAAAAGTATTAAACACAAAAAAATGCTTACCGAAGAAAGAAAATGTATCGTGCACCGCACCCTCCACACTGCCCTGTGGTGCAACTGATGTCCCTCTCTCCGAAAATGTACTCAATGGGACCGTAATGTTGCAAATACACACCAGTTGACCTCCTGTGGGGAAATCTCGAGTTAGTACATTTCAATCATGAAGAAGGTCATTTTATAATCAACATCAAAAACCAAAATTCCAAAAGTATTAAACACAAAAAAATGCTTACCGAAGAAAGAAAATGTATCGTGCACTGCACCCTCCACCCTGCCCTGTGGTGTAACTGATGTCCCTCTCTCCGAAAATGTACTCAATGGGACCGTAATGTTGCAACCACACACCAGTTGACCTCCTGTGAGGAAAACTCGAGTTAGTGCATTTCAATCATGAAGAAGGTCATTTTATAATCAACATCAAAAACCAAAATTCCAAAAGTATTAAACACAAAAAAATGCTTACCGAAGAAAGAAAATGTATCGTGCACTGCACCCTCCGCCCTGCGCTGTGGTGCAACTGATGTCCCTCTCTCCGAAAATGTACTCAATGGGACCGTAATGTTGCAACCACACACCAGTTAACCTGCTGTGAGGAAAAATCGAGTTAGTACGCTTCAAACATGAAAAAGGGCATTTTATAATCAATGTCAAAAAACAAAATTCCAAAAGTATTAAACACAAAAAAATGCTTACCGAAGAAAGAAAATGTATCACGCACTGCACCCTCCACCCTGCCCTGTGGTGCAACTGATGTCCCTCTCTCCAAAAATGTACTCAATGGGACCGTAATGTTGCAACCACACACCAGTTGACCTGCTGTGAGGAAAAATCGAGTTAGTACATTTCAAACATGAAAAAGGTCATTTTATAATCAACATCAGAAACCAAAATTCCAAAAGTATTAAACACAAGAAATGCTTACCGAAGAAAGAAAATGTATCGTGCACTGCACCCTCCGCCCTGCCCTGTGGTGCAACTGATGTCCCTCTCTCGAAAAATGTACTCAATGGGACCGTAATGTTGCAACCACACACCAGTTGACCTGCTGTGAGGAAAAATCGAGTTAGTACATTTCAATCATGAAGAAGGTCATTTTATAATCAACATCAAAAACCAAAATTCCAAAAGTATTAAACACAAGAAATGCTTACCGAAGAAAGAAAATGTATCGTGCACTGCACCCTCCGCCCTGCCCTGTGGTGCAACTGATGTCCCTCTCTCGAAAAATGTACTGAATGGGACCGTAATGTTGCAACCACGCACCAGTTGACCTCCTGTGAGGAAAACTCGAGTTAGTACATTTCAATCATGAAGAAGGTCATTTCATAATCAACATCAAAAACCAAAATTCCAAAAGTATTAAACACAAAAAAATGCTTACCGAAGAAAGAAAATGTATCGTGCACTGCACCCTCCGCCCTGCCCTGTGGTGCAACTGATGTCCCTCTCTCCAAAAATGTACTCAATGGGACCGTAATGTTGCAACCACACACCAGTTGACCTCCTGTGAGGAAAACTCGAGTTAGTACATTTCAAACATGAAAAAGGTCATTTTATAATCAACATCAAAAACCAAAATTCCAAAAGTATTAAACACAAGAAATGCTTACCGAAGAAAGAAAATGTATCGTGCACTGCACCCTCCGCCCTGCCCTGTGGTGCAACTGATGTCCCTCTCTCGAAAAATGTACTCAATGGGACCGTAATGTTGCAACCACACACCAGTTGACCTCCTGTGAGGAAAACTCGAGTTAGTACATTTCAAACATGAAGAAGGTCATTTTATAATCAACATCAAAAACCAAAATTCCAAAAGTATTAAACACAAAAAAATGCTTACCGAAGGCAGAAAATGTATCGTGCACTGCACCCTCCGCCCTGCCCTGTGGTGCAACTGATGTCCCTCTCTCCAAAAATATACTCAATGGGACCGTAATGTTGCAACCACACACCAGTTGACCTGCTGTGAAGAAAAATCGAGTTAGTACATTTCAAACATGAAGAAGGTCATTTTATAATCAACATCAAAAACCAAAATTCCAAAAGTATTAAACACAAGAAATGCTTACCGAAGAAAGAAAATGTATCGTGCACTGCACCCTCCGCCCTGCCCTGTGGTGCAACTGATGTCCCTCTCTCGAAAAATGTACTCAATGGGACCGTAATGTTGCAACCACACACCAGTTGACCTGCTGTGAGGAAAAATCGAGTTAGTACATTTCAAACATGAAAAAGGTCATTTTATAATCAACATCAGAAACCAAAATTCCAAAAGTATTAAACACAAGAAATGCTTACCGAAGAAAGAAAATGTATCGTGCACTGCAACCTCCGCCCTGCCCTGTGGTGCAACTGATGTCCCTCTCTCCAGAAATGTACTCAATGGGACCGTAATGTTGCAACCACACACCAGTTGACCTGCTGTGAGGAAAAATCGAGTTAGTACATTTCAAACATGAAAAAGGTCATTTTATAATCAACATCACAAACCAAAATTCCAAAAGTATTAAACACAAGAAATGCTTACCGAAGAAAGAAAATGTATCGTGCACTGCACCCTCCGCCCTACCCTGTGGTGCAACTGATGTCCCTCTCTCGAAAAATGTACTCAATGGGACCGTAATGTTGCAACCACACACCAGTTGACCTCCTGTGAGGAAAACTCGAGTTAGTACATTTCAAACATGAAAAAGGTCATTTTATAATCAACATCAAAAACCAAAATTCCAAAAGTATTAAACACAAGAAATGCTTACCGAAGAAAGAAAATGTATCGTGCACTGCACCCTCCGCCCTGCCCTGTGGTGCAACTGATGTCCCTCTCTCGAAAAATGTACTCAATGGGACCGTAATGTTGCAACCACACACCAGTTGACCTCCTGTGAGGAAAACTCGAGTTAGTACATTTCAATCATGAAGAAGGTCATTTTGATAATCAACATCAAAAACCAAAATTCCAAAAGTATTAAACACAAAAAAATGCTTACCGAAGAAAGAAAATGTATCGTGCACTGCACCCTCCGCCCTGCCCTGTGGTGCAACTGATGTCCCTCTCTCCAAAAATGTACTCAATGGGACCGTAATGTTGCAACCACACACCAGTTGACCTCCTGTGAGGAAAACTCGAGTTAGTACATTTCAAACATGAAAAAGGTCATTTTATAATCAACATCAAAAACCAAAATTCCAAAAGTATTAAACACAAGAAATGCTTACCGAAGAAAGAAAATGTATCGTGCACTGCACCCTCCGCCCTGCCCTGTGGTGCAACTGATGTCCCTCTCTCGAAAAATGTACTCAATGGGACCGTAATGTTGCAACCACACACCAGTTGACCTCCTGTGAGGATAACTCGAGTTAGTACATTTCTATCATGAAGAAGGTCATTTTATAATCAACATCAAAAACCAAAATTCCAAAAGTATTAAACACAAAAAAATGCTTACCGAAGAAAGAAAATGTATCGTGCACTGCACCCTCCGCCCTGCCCTGTGGTGCAACTGATGTCCCTCTCTCCAAAAATGTACTCAATGGGACCGTAATGTTGCAACCACACACCAGTTGACCTCCTGTGAGGAAAACTCGAGTTAGTACATTTCAATCATGAAGAAGGTCATTTTATAATCAACATCAAAAACCAAAATTCCAAAAGTATTAAACACAAAAAAATGCTTACCGAAGAAAGAAAATGTATCGTGCACTGCACCCTCCGCCCTGCCCTGTGGTGCAACTGATGTCCCTCTCTCCGAAAATGTACTCAATGGGACCGTAATGTTGCAACCACACACCAGTTGACCTGCTGTGAGGAAAACTCGAGTTAGTACATTTCAAACATGAAAAAGGGCATTTTATAATCAATGTCAAAAACCAAATTTCCAAAAGTATTAAACACAAAAATATGCTTACCGAAGAAAGAAAATGTATCATGCACTGCACCCTCCGCCCTGCCCTGTGGTGCAACTGATGTCCCTCTCTCCGAAAATGTACTCAATGGGACCGTAATGTTGCAACCACACACCAGTTGACCTCCTGTGAGGAAATCTCGAGTTAGTACATTTCAATCATGAAGAAGAACATTTTATAATCAACATCAAAAACCAAAATTCCAAAAGTATTAAACACAAAAAAATGCTTACCGAAGAAAGAAAATGTATCGTGCACCGCACCAGTTGACCTCCTGTGAGGAAATCTCGAGTTAGTACATTTCAATCATGAAGAAGGTCATTTTATAATCAACATCAAAAACCAAAATTCCAAAAGTATTAAACACAAAAAAATGCTTACCGAAGAAAGAAAATGTATCGTGCACTGCACCCTCCGCCCTGCGCTGTGGTGCAACTGATGTCCCTCTCTCCCAAAATGTACTCAATGGGACCGTAATGTTGCAACCACACACCAGTTGACCTCCTGTGAGGAAAACTCGAGTTAGTACATTTCAATCATGAAGAAGGTCATTTTATAATCAACATCAAAAACCAAAACTCCAAAAGTATTAAACACAAAAAAGTGCTTACCGAAGAAAGAAAATGTATCATGCACTGCACCCTCCACCCTGCCCTGTGGTGTAACTGATGTCCCTCTCTCCGAAAATGTACTCAATGGGACCGTAATGTTGCAACCACACACCAGTTGACCTCCTGTGAGGAAAACTCGAGTTAGTGCATTTCAATCATGAAGAAGGTCATTTTATAATCAACATCAAAAACCAAAATTCCAAAAGTATTAAACACAAAAAAATGCTTACCGAAGAAAGAAAATGTATCGTGCACTGCACCCTCCGCCCTGCCCTGTGGTGCAACTGATGTCCCTCTCTCGAAAAATGTACTCAATGGGACCGTAATGTTGCAACCACACACCAGTTGACCTCCTGTGAGGAAAACTCGAGTTAGTACATTTCAAACATGAAAAAGGTCATTTTATAATCAACATCAAAAACCAAAACTCCAAAAGTATTAAACACAAGAAATGCTTACCGAAGAAAGAAAATGTATCGTGCACTGCACCCTCCGCCCTGCCCTGTGGTGCAACTGATGTCCCTCTCTCGAAAAATGTACTCAATGGGACCGTAATGTTGCAACCACACACCAGTTGACCTCTTGTGAGGAAAACTCGAGTTAGTACATTTCAATCATGAAGAAGGTCATTTTATAATCAACATCAAAAACCAAAATTCCAAAAGTATTAAACACAAAAAAATGCTTACCGAAGAAAGAAAATGTATCGTGCACTGCACCCTCCGCCCTGCCCTGTGGTGCAACTGATGTCCCTCTCTCCAAAAATGTACTCAATGGGACCGTAATGTTGCAACCACACACCAGTTGACCTCCTGTGAGGAAAACTCGAGTAAGTACATTTCAAACATGAAAAAGGTCATTTTATAATCAACATCAAAAACCAAAATTCCAAAAGTATTAAACACAAGAAATGCTTACCGAAGAAAGAAAATGTATCGTGCACTGCACCCTCCGCCCTGCCCTGTGGTGCAACTGATGTCCCTCTCTCGAAAAATGTACTCAATGGGACCGTAATGTTGCAACCACACACCAGTTGACCTCCTGTGAGGAAAACTCGAGTTAGTACATTTCAATCATGAAGAAGGTCATTTTATAATCAACATCAAAAACCAAAATTCCAAAAGTATTAAACACAAAAAAATGCTTACCGAAGAAAGAAAATGTATCGTGCACTGCACCCTCCGCCCTGCCCTGTGGTGCAACTGATGTCCCTCTCTCCAAAAATGTACTCAATGGGACCGTAATGTTGCAACCACACACCAGTTGACCTCCTGTGAGGAAAACTGGAGTTAGTACATTTCAATCATGAAGAAGGTCATTTTATAATCAACATCAAAAACCAAAATTCCAAAAGTATTAAACACAAAAAAATGCTTACCGAAGAAAGAAAATGTATCGTGCACTGCACCCTCCGCCCTGCCCTGTGGTGCAACTGATGTCCCTCTCTCCGAAAATGTACTCAATGGGACCGTAATGTTGCAACCACACACCAGTTGACCTGCTGTGAGGAAAACTCGAGTTAGTACATTCAAACATGAAAAAGGGCATTTTATAATCAATGTCAAAAACCAAATTTCCAAAAGTATTAAACACAAAAATATGCTTACCGAAGAAAGAAAATGTATCATGCACTGCACCCTCCGCCCTGCCCTGTGGTGCAACTGATGTCCCTCTCTCCGAAAATGTACTCAATGGGACCGTAATGTTGCAACCACACACCAGTTGACCTCCTGTGAGGAAATCTCGAGTTAGTACATTTCAATCATGAAGAAGGTCATTTTATAATCAACATCAAAAACCAAAATTCCAAAAGTATTAAACACAAAAAAATGCTTACCGAAGAAAGAAAATGTATCGTGCACTGCACCAGTTGACCTCCTGTGAGGAAATCTCGAGTTAGTACATTTCAATCATGAAGAAGGTCATTTTATAATCAACATCAAAAACCAAAATTCCAAAAGTATTAAACACAAAAAAATGCTTACCGAAGAAAGAAAATGTATCGTGCACTGCACCCTCCGCCCTGCCCTGTGGTGCAACTGATGTCCCTCTCTCCGAAAATGTACTCAATGGGACCGTAATGTTGCAACCACACACAAGTTGACCTCCTGTGAGGAAAACTCGAGTTAGTACATTTCAATCATGAAGAAGGTCATTTTATAATCAACATCAAAAACCAAAACTCCAAAAGTATTAAACACAAAAAAATGCTTACCGAAGAAAGAAAATGTATCGTGCACTGCACCCTCCGCCCTGCCCTGTGGTGCAACTGATGTCCCTCTCTCCGAAAATGTACTCAATGGGACCATAATGTTGCAACCACACACCAGTTAACCTGCTGTGAGGAAAAATCGAGTTAGTACGCTTCAAACATGAAAAAGGGCATTTTATAATCAATGTCAAAAACCAAAATTCCAAAAGTATTAAACACAAAAAAGTGCTTACCGAAGAAAGAAAATGTATCATGCACTGCACCCTCCACCCTGCCCTGTGGTGTAACTGATGTCCCTCTCTCCGAAAATGTACTCAATGGGACCGTAATGTTGCAACCACACACCAGTTGACCTCCTGTGAGGAAAACTCGAGTTAGTGCATTTCAATCATGAAGAAGGTCATTTTATAATCAACATCAAAAACCAAAATTCCAAAAGTATTAAACACAAAAAAATGCTTACCGAAGAAAGAAAATGTATCGTGCACTGCACCCTCCGCCCTGCCCTGTGGTGCAACTGATGTCCCTCTCTCGAAAAATGTACTCAATGGGACCGTAATGTTGCAACCACACACCAGTTGACCTCCTGTGAGGAAAACTCGAGTTAGTACATTTCAAACATGAAAAAGGTCATTTTATAATCAACATCAAAAACCAAAATTCCAAAAGTATTAAACACAAGAAATGCTTACCGAAGAAAGAAAATGTATCGTGCACTGCACCCTCCGCCCTGCCCTGTGGTGCAACTGATGTCCCTCTCTCTAAAAATGTACTCAATGGGACCGTAATGTTGCAACCACACACCAGTTGACCTCCTGTGAGGAAAACTCGAGTTAGTACATTTCAATCATGAAGAAGGTCATTTTATAATCAACATCAAAAACCAAAATTCCAAAAGTATTAAACACAAAAAAATGCTTACCGAAGAAAGAAAATGTATCGTGCACTGCACCCTCCGCCCTGCCCTGTGGTGCAACTGATGTCCCTCTCTCGAAAAATGTACTCAATGGGACCGTAATGTTGCAACCACACACCAGTTGACCTCCTGTGAGGAAAACTCGAGTTAGTACATTTCAATCATGAAGAAGGTCATTTTATAATCAACATCAAAAACCAAAATTCCAAAAGTATTAAACACAAAAAAATGCTTACCGAAGAAAGAAAATGTATCGTGCACTGCACCCTCCGCCCTGCCCTGTGGTGCAACTGATGTCCCTCTCTCCGAAAATGTACTCAATGGGACCGTAATGTTGCAACCACACACCAGTTGACCTGCTGTGAGGAAAACTCGAGTTAGTACATTTCAAACATGAAAAAGGGCATTTTATAATCAATGTCAAAAACCAAATTTCCAAAAGTATTAAACACAAAAATATGCTTACCGAAGAAAGAAAATGTATCATGCACTGCACCCTCCGCCCTGCCCTGTGGTGCAACTGATGTCCCTCTCTCCGAAAATGTACTCAATGGGACCGTAATGTTGCAACCACACACCAGTTGACCTCCTGTGAGGAAATCTCGAGTTAGTACATTTCAATCATGAAGAAGGTCATTTTATAATCAACATCAAAAACCAAAATTCCATAAGTATTAAACACAAAAAAATGCTTACCGAAGAAAGAAAATGTATCGTGCACCGCACCAGTTGACCTCCTGTGAGGAAATCTCGAGTTAGTACATTTCAATCATGAAGAAGGTCATTTTATAATCAACATCAAAAACCAAAATTCCAAAAGTATTAAACACAAAAAAATGCTTACCGAAGAAAGAAAATGTATCGTGCACTGCACCCTCCGCCCTGCGCTGTGGTGCAACTGATGTCCCTCTCTCCGAAAATGTACTCAATGGGACCGTAATGTTGCAACCACACACCAGTTGACCTCCTGTGAGGAAAACTCGAGTTAGTACATTTCAATCATGAAGAAGGTCATTTTATAATCAACATCAAAAACCAAAACTCCAAAAGTATTAAACACAAAAAAATGCTTACCGAAGAAAGAAAATGTATCGTGCACTGCACCCTCCGCCCTGCCCTGTGGTGCAACTGATGTCCCTCTCTCCGAAAATGTACTCAATGGGACCATAATGTTGCAACCACACACCAGTTAACCTGCTGTGAGGAAAAATCGAGTTAGTACGCTTCAAACATGAAAAAGGGCATTTTATAATCAATGTCAAAAACCAAAATTCCAAAAGTATTAAACACAAAAAAGTGCTTACCGAAGAAAGAAAATGTATCATGCACTGCACCCTCCACCCTGCCCTGTGGTGTAACTGATGTCCCTCTCTCCGAAAATGTACTCAATGGGACCGTAATGTTGCAACCACACACCAGTTGACCTCCTGTGAGGAAAACTCGAGTTAGTGCATTTCAATCATGAAGAAGGTCATTTTATAATCAACATCAAAAACCAAAATTCCAAAATTATTAAACACAAGAAATGCTTACCGAAGAAAGAAAATGTATCGTGCACTGCACCCTCCGCCCTGCCCTGTGGTGCAACTGATGTCCCTCTCTCGAAAAATGTACTCAATGGGACCGTAATGTTGCAACCACACACCAGTTGACCTCCTGTGAGGAAAACTCGAGTTAGTACATTTCAATCATGAAGAAAGTCATTTTATAATCAACATCAAAAACCAAAATTCCAAAAGTATTAAACACAAAAAAATGCATACCGAAGAAAGAAAATGTATCGTGCACTGCACCCTCCGCCCTGCCCTGTGGTGCAACTGATGTCCCTCTCTCCAAAAATGTACTCAATGGGACCGTAATGTTGCAACCACACACCAGTTGACCTCCTGTGAGGAAAACTCGAGTTAGTACATTTCAATCATGAAGAAGGTCATTTTATAATCAACATCAAAAACCAAAATTCCAAAAGTATTAAACACAAAAAAATGCTTACCGAAGAAAGAAAATGTATCGTGCACTGCACCCTCCGCCCTGCCCTGTGGTGCAACTGATGTCCCTCTCTCCGAAAATGTACCCAATGGGACAGTAATGTTGCAACCACACACCAGTTGACCTGCTGTGAGGAAAACTCGAGTTAGTACATTTCAAACATGAAAAAGGGCATTTTATAATCAATGTCAAAAACCAAATTTCCAAAAGTATTAAACACAAAAATATGCTTACCGAAGAAAGAAAATGTATCATGCACTGCACCCTCCGCCCTGCCCTGTGGTGCAACTGATGTCCCTCTCTCCGAAAATGTACTCAATGGGACCGTAATGTTGCAACCACACACCAGTTGACCTCCTGTGAGGAAATCTCGAGTTAGTACATTTCAATCATGAAGAAGGTCATTTTATAATCAACATCAAAAACCAAAATTCCAAAAGTATTAAACACAAAAAAATGCTTACCGAAGAAAGAAAATGTATCGTGCACCGCACCAGTTGACCTCCTGTGAGGAAATCTCGAGTTAGTACATTTCAATCATGAAGAAGGTCATTTTATAATCAACATCAAAAACCAAAATTCCAAAAGTATTAAACACAAAAAAATGCTTACCGAAGAAAGAAAATGTATCGTGCACTGCACCCTCCGCCCTGCGCTGTGGTGCAACTGATGTCCCTCTCTCCGAAAATGTACTCAATGGGACCGTAATGTTGCAACCACACACCAGTTGACCTCCTGTGAGGAAAACTCGAGTTAGTGCATTTCAATCATGAAGAAGGTCATTTTATAATCAACATCAAAAACCAAAATTCCAAAAGTATTAAACACAAAAAAATGCTTACCGAAGAAAGAAAATGTATCGTGCACTGCACCCTCCGCCCTGCCCTGTGGTGCAACTGATGTCCCTCTCTCGAAAAATGTACTCAATGGGACCGTAATGTTGCAACCACACACCAGTTGACCTCCTGTGAGGAAAACTCGAGTTAGTACATTTCAAACATGAAAAAGGTCATTTTATAATCAACATCAAAAACCAAAATTCCAAAAGTATTAAACACAAGAAATGCTTACCGAAGAAAGAAAATGTATCGTGCACTGCACCCTCCGCCCTGCCCTGTGGTGCAACTGATGTCCCTCTCTCGAAAAATGTACTCAATGGGACCGTAATGTTGCAACCACACACCAGTTGACCTCCTGTGAGGAAAACTCGAGTTAGTACATTTCAATCATGAAGAAGGTCATTTTATAATCAACATCAAAAACCAAAATTCCAAAAGTACTAAACACAAAAAAATGCTTACCGAAGAAAGAAAATGTATCGTGCACTGCACCCTCCGCCCTGCCCTGTGGTGCAACTGATGTCCCTCTCTCCAAAAATGTACTCAATGGGACCGTAATGTTGCAACCACACACCAGTTGACCTCCTGTGAGGAAAACTTGAGTTAGTACATTTCAAACATGAAAAAGGTCATTTTATAATCAACATCAAAAACCAAAATTCCAAAAGTATTAAACACAAGAAATGCTTACCGAAGAAAGAAAATGTATCGTGCACTGCACCCTCCGCCCTGCCCTGTGGTGCAACTGATGTCCCTCTCTCGAAAAATGTACTCAATGGGACCGTAATGTTGCAACCACACACCAGTTGACCTCCTGTGAGGAAAACTCGAGTTAGTACATTTCAATCATGAAGAAAGTCATTTTATAATCAACATCAAAAACCAAAATTCCAAAAGTATTAAACACAAAAAAATGCTTACCGAAGAAAGAAAATGTATCGTGCACTGCACCCTCCGCCCTGCCCTGTGGTGCAACTGATGTCCCTCTCTCCAAAAATGTACTCAATGGGACCGTAATGTTGCAACCACACACCAGTTGACCTCCTGTGAGGAAAACTCGAGTTAGTACATTTCAATCATGAAGAAGGTCATTTTATAATCAACATCAAAAACCAAAATTCCAAAAGTATTAAACACAAAAAAATGCTTACCGAAGAAAGAAAATGTATCGTGCACTGCACCCTCCGCCCTGCCCTGTGGTGGAACTGATGTCCCTCTCTCCGAAAATGTACTCAATGGGACCGTAATGTTGCAACCACACACCAGTTGACCTGCTGTGAGGAAAACTCGAGTTAGTACATTTCAAACATGAAAAAGGGCATTTTATAATCAATGTCAAAAACCAAATTTCCAAAAGTATTAAACACAAAAATATGCTTACCGAAGAAAGAAAATGTATCATGCACTGCACCCTCCGCCCTGCCCTGTGGTGCAACTGATGTCCCTCTCTCCGAAAATGTACTCAATGGGACCGTAATGTTGCAACCACACACCAGTTGACCTCCTGTGAGGAAATCTCGAGTTAGTACATTTCAATCACGAAGAAGGTCATTTTATAATCAACATCAAAAACCAAAATTCCAAAAGTATTAAACACAAAAAAATGCTTACCGAAGAAAGAAAATGTATCGTGCACCGCACCAGTTGACCTCCTGTGAGGAAATCTCGAGTTAGTACATTTCAATCATGAAGAAGGTCATTTTATAATCAACATCAAAAACCAAAATTCCAAAAGTATTAAACACAAAAAAATGCTTACCGAAGAAAGAAAATGTATCGTGCACTGCACCCTCCGCCCTGCGCTGTGGTGCAACTGATGTCCCTCTCTCCGAAAATGTACTCAATGGGACCGTAATGTTGCAACCACACACCAGTTGACCTCCTGTGAGGAAAACTCGAGTTAGTACATTTCAATCATGAAGAAGGTCATTTTATAATCAACATCAAAAACCAAACCTCCAAAAGTATTAAACACAAAAAAATGCTTACCGAAGAAAGAAAATGTATCGTGCACTGCACCCTCCGCCCTGCCCTGTGGTGCAACTGATGTCCCTCTCTCCGAAAATGTACTCAATGGGACCGTAATGTTGCAACCACACACCAGTTAACCTGCTGTGAGGAAAAATCGAGTTAGTACGCTTCAAACATGAAAAAGGGCATTTTATAATCAATGTCAAAAACCAAAATTCCAAAAGTATTAAACACAAAAAAGTACTTACCGAAGAAAGAAAATGTATCATGCACTGCACCCTCCACCCTGCCCTGTGGTGTAACTGATGTCCCTCTCTCCGAAAATGTACTCAATGGGACCGTAATGTTGCAACCACACACCAGTTGACCTCCTGTGAGGAAAACTCGAGTTAGTGCATTTCAATCATGAAGAAGGTCATTTTATAATCAACATCAAAAACCAAAATTCCAAAAGTATTAAACACAAAAAAATGCTTACCGAAGATAGAAAATGTATCGTGCACTGCACCCTCCGCCCTGCCCTGTGGTGCAACTGATGTCCCTCTCTCCGAAAATGTACTCAATGGGACCGTAATGTTGCAACCACACACCAGTTGACCTGCTGTGAGGAAAAATCGAGTTAGTACATTTCAAACATGAAAAAAGGCATTTTATAATCAATGTCAAAAACCAAAATTCCAATAGTATTAAACACAAAAAAATGCTTACCGAAGAAAGAAAATGTATCGTGCACTGCACCCTCCGCCCTGCCCTGTGGTGCAACTGATGTCCCTCTCTCCGAAAATGTACTCAATGGGACCGTAATGTTGCAACCACACACCAGTTGACCTGCTGTGAGGAAAAATCGAGTTAGTACATTTCAAACATGAGAAAAGGGCATTTTATAATCAATGTCAAAAACCAAAATTCCAAAAGTATTAAACACAAAAAAATGCTTACCGAAGAAAGAAAATGTATCACGCACTGCACCCACCACCCTGCCTTGTGGTGCAACTGATGTCCCTCTCTCCAAAAATGTACTCAATGGGACCGTAATGTTGCAACCACACACCAGTTGACCTGCTGTGAGCAAAAATCGAGTTAGTACATTTCAAACATGAAAAAGGTCATTTTATAATCAACATCAGAAACCAAAATTCCAAAAGTATTAAACACAAAAAAATGCTTACCGAAGAAAGAAAATGTATTGTGCACTGCACCCTCCGCCCTGCCCTGTGGTGCAACTGATGTCCCTCTCTCCAAAAATGTACTCAATGGGACCGTAATGTTGCAACCACACACCAGTTGACCTCCTGTGAGGAAAACTCGAGTTAGTACATTTCAAACATGAAAAAGGTCATTTTATAATCAACATCAAAAACCAAAAT
The DNA here is from genome assembly GCF_021461385.2 of Schistocerca piceifrons. Classification (NCBI taxonomy): domain Eukaryota; kingdom Metazoa; phylum Arthropoda; class Insecta; order Orthoptera; family Acrididae; genus Schistocerca; species Schistocerca piceifrons. Next base: position 902,323 of record NW_025727549.1, on the reverse strand, counting down.
TCCAAAAGTATTAAACACAAGAAATGCTTACTGAAGAAAGAAAATGTATCGTGCACTGCACCCTCCGCCCTGCCCTGTGGTGCAACTGATGTCCCTCTCTCGAAAAATGTACTCAATGGGACCGTAATGTTGCAACCACACACCAGTTGACCTCCTGTGAGGAAAACTCGAGTTAGTACATTTCAATCATGAAGAAGGTCATTTTATAATCAACATCAAAAACCAAAATTCCAAAAGTATTAAACACAAAAAAATGCTTACCGAAGAAAGAAAATGTATCGTGCACTGCACCCTCCGCCCTGCCCTGTGGTGCAACTGATGTCCCTCTCTCCAAAAATGTACTCAATGGGACCGTAATGTTGCAACCACACACCAGTTGACCTCCTGTGAGGAAAACTCGAGTTAGTACATTTCAAACATGAAAAAGGTCATTTTATAATCAACATCAAAAACCAAAATTCCAAAAGTATTAAACACAAGAAATGCTTACCGAAGAAAGAAAATGTATCGTGCACTGCACCCTCCGCCCTGCCCTGTGGTGCAACTGATGTCCCTCTCTCGAAAAATGTACTCAATGGGACCGTAATGTTGCAACCACACACCAGTTGACCTCCTGTGAGGAAAACTCGAGTTAGTACATTTCAATCATGAAGAAAGTCATTTTATAATCAACATCAAAAACCAAAATTCCAAAAGTATTAAACACAAAAAATGCTTACCGAAGAAAGAAAATGTATCGTGCACTGCACCCTCCGCCCTGCCCTGTGGTGCAACTGATGTCCCTCTCTCCAAAAATGTACTCAATGGGACCGTAATGTTGCAACCACACACCAGTTGACCTCCTGTGAGGAAAACTCGAGTTAGTACATTTCAATCATGAAGAAGGTCATTTTATAATCAACATCAAAAACCAAAATTCCAAAAGTATTAAACACAAAAAAATGCTTACCGAAGAAAGAAAATGTATCGTGCACTGCACCCTCCGCCCTGCCCTGTGGTGCAACTGATGTCCCTCTCTCGAAAAATGTACTCAAGGGGAACGTAATGTTGCAACCACACACCAGTTGACCTCCTGTGAGGAAAACTTGAGTTAGTACATTTCAATCATGAAGAAGGTCATTTTATAATCAACATCAAAAACCAAAATTCCAAAAGTATTAAACACAAAAAAATGCTTACCGAAGAAAGAAAATGTATCGTGCACTGCACCCTCCGCCCTGCCCTGTGGTGCAACTGATGTCCCTCTCCCCAAAAATGTACTCAATGGGACCGTAATGTTGCAACCACACACCAGTTGACGCCCTGTGAGGAAAACTCGAGTTAGTACATTTCAATCATGAAGAAGGTCATTTTATAATCAACATCAAAAACCAAAATTCCAAAAGTATTAAACACAAAAAAATGCTTACCAAAGAAAGAAAATGTATCGTGCACTGCACCCTCCGCCCTGCCCTGTGGTGCAACTGATGTCCCTCTCTCGAAAAATGTACTCAATGGGACCGTAATGTTGCAACCACACACCAGTTGACCTCCTGTGAGGAAAACTCGAGTTAGTACATTTCAATCATGAAGAAGGTCATTTTATAATCAACATAAAAACCAAAATTCCAAAAGTATTAAACACAAAAAAATGCTTACCGAAGAAAGAAAATGTATCGTGCACTGCACCCTCCGCCCTGCCCTGTGGTGCAACTGATGTCCCTCTCTCCAAAAATGTACTCAATGGGACCGTAATGTTGCAACCACACACCAGTTGACCTCCTGTGAGGAAAACTCGAGTTAGTACATTTCAAACATGAAAAAGGTCATTTTGTAATCAACATCAAAAACCAAAATTCCAAAAGTATTAAACACAAGAAATGCTTACCGAAGAAAGAAAATGTATCGTGCACTGCACCCTCCGCCCTGCCCTGTGGTGCAACTGATGTCCCTCTCTCCAAAAATGTACTCAATGGGACCGTAATGTTGCAACCACACACCAGTTGACCTGCTGTGAGGAAAAATCGAGTTAGTACATTTCAAACATGAAAAAGGTCATTTTATAATCAACATCAGAAACCAAAATTCCAAAAGTATTAAACACAAGAAATGCTTACCGAAGAAAGAGAATGTATCGTGCACTGCACCCTCCGCCCTGCCCTGTGGTGCAACTGATGTCCCTCTCTCCGAAAATGTACTCAATGGGACCGTAATGTTGCAACCACACACCAGTTGACCTCCTGTGAGGAAAACTCGAGTTAGTACATTTCAATCATGAAGAAGGTCATTTTATAATCAACATCAAAAACCAAAATTCCAAAAGTATTAAACACAAAAAAATGCT